>NC_092685.1:4169553-4469553 GCF_964275005.1 Diadema setosum
GGGTGGAGCACATCGTCGCTGAATCCACGAACCGGCACAACCGGCCAAAATCGGGTAAATTTTCGATTTTGAGATTTTTGCATATTATGATAGTATATACCGAGTTCTACAACCTGACAAATTTTTGAACCTCAATCTCGAGTAATTACGTAATAATAACGACTGTGCCACTTCGTGAAAACTCCGACCGGTCCGTCTAGATTTTCACGAAGTGGCACTATCGCGTGCGTACACGCCGGACTTCATCAAAAATCACTGATCTGTCAAACGTCCTCGTACGCGCTCGTCCAAAATGGCTGCGCCCTGAGCAACGGAAAAGAGACAGATGAAATCGGTAAAGTTACATATAGCTCTGTATTGACACTTAAATTATTCGAATTTTCACTTTATTGAATGTAGATTTGTGAATAAGGAATTAGAATATAAAAAGAGTGTAAATGTGTACACTAACAGGTCACAATGACTTAGTTTGGCTCTGTCCTAGCTTCGTACTGTACGTTTGCAGTCCCACAGCTATTGTTCGGTGTAAGTAAAGAATAGGGAAAGCGGTTCGAACTAGTAGAGTCAAATGAACTCGTCTCACATTTGCATCGAGTCTGTAACGCACTAAAATGGTGATATATTGAACAATTCTATTGTTGCCTGTAATACGAGCTCAAGTTTGTAATGCTACGGCCTACATCTTCCCAGCTAATTTAGCTCTCTTATAGATCCTCTGAACCTTCCAGGAAGTATCTAACGTTACAGTTCTTCTAGATCTAATTGAGATACTAGTAGTTAGACTCTAACTGTGTTACAGTGTACAATTATTAATAGTGCTTGTGAATACCGCATGTGCAGGTAATACTGTGATGTTATTTCGCTGACTACCCTTGAAGTCTCAATGGAAAAGAAATGATTTCAAGTTACTTATACTAAAATGTAATTGAGGAAGGTCCTCCTCCCACCTCATCGTCTAAATTGAGGTGTTAAGAGCAAAAATAAGGTTCGTTAATGCTCAGTACCTGAATTCACAAATTGTTCTATCATGCTATAGGCCTAAAAGTAAACATTAAAAGCATGTGCCTGGCAAGTAATTTTGCCTTAGTTTGTGGTTTTGCTTGCTTTGATTTTCTACAATCTGTAGTTCTTTGAAACACAGTTGTTGTTGTTGTTGTTGTTGTTTTTTGTGTTCTTTTTTTTTTGGGGGGGGGGGGGGGCTATGAAGATTCAGAACTGTGCAAATTATAATATTAGACCAGAGTGATGTTCTCAAACTTCAGATTCTAATAAGCCATTATAATGTAGACCTGAAAAGGAGGTGGGGAAGGGGGCAGGGTGATGTTTTGCAAATTTGTGGCTCATATTAATGATCTTACAGAATTGTTAGTAGTGATGGAGTTTCATGTGACTGACATCTTGCATTCATCTTCCATTCCAAACAGATATTGAGGCATTTGTGTGGACAACGCAACAACTTGCAGACTGGACTGAAATGAGTGATGTTCTTCGATGATGGGGTACTTTACAAAATTGTACTCCGAACCACATTCCTGTAGATTTCTACCATCATCACAAGCTTGAACAACAACCGTAAGTTACATTACTATCTGACAAGGATTTAGACAAACCAGTGTTTGCTAGTACAGGATGCAGGAATGCGACTAATAATTTGACTTTTCACATAATGAAATGATTGTGTATCTTACTCTTTTTTTTTTTAAATTACATCTGTATTTTGTAGTTTAGATGGATGTGAAGCACTGACATAACATGGAATCCGACATTTTGACATCTAATTACCTGCAGTCATGCTGCATTTTGGTATAAAGGCAATGCTGTCTCTCAATCTGATCTTGATATGGTACCAATATGCATTTCTTCAGTGTCATTTATCTTTCATTACTGTTATAACTGTAGTTGTTGTTGTTTTTTGGGGTTTTTTTTTTGCTATGTGTGTGTGTGTGTTTTTTTTTTTTTCTTTTTTTTTGGGGGGGGGGGGGGACAATGGAGATGGGGAATGAGCAGCTCTCTGTGCTGATATGAGATGCCATCAACTTTGCAAAAGTCAATGGTACATAATGTATGACAAATACTTGGCAAAGACGATGAAAATGAAAGGTCTCAATATGCATTTAAAGCTTCATGTCATATTAATGTTGGGTGTTTTTTTTTTTTTTTTTGCTTTCTACACTCAGAAGTCAAATGTTGTAAGAATCTGAGACTTTGCTTAATACATGGGGTTGACTGTGTCACTGATTTTCACTTGTGATGTTCTGCTTTCTTTATTCTTTGTCTTATTCTTTACTTCAGTTCCGCTCCTGATTCTAGTCAACAATGTGTTCATTCACCATTTCGTCTGGCTTAGCATCCTCTTCTTACTGCACTCAAAGGTTACATTGTGCACTGAGCTAAAGGTGAGCAAGATATAAACGGCAATCAGTGCAACACCTATTCATGTAGTATTCGGTTTTATTTTGTCATAGATATAACTCAGAATATCCAGTGTCAGTGGACAATTAGAAGTTATCCTAGTATAGTCTTGTTATGTACATTATCACATTGATTCAAACTTATAATTCAACAGAATTGCATTAGCACTTTTGAGCAAAACACTACCAAAGTGTTGATATGAAAGGAACACTATTGTATAATACTTTTCTCGGGCAAATCAAATATAGTTTTACAGATGTGGAAAATTGTTTAAGTAGTATGTTATGACTGTCTTCTCAAATAATTATCATCATTCCCCTCTGCAATATAGAAGTAACATTGTCTTTGAAAAACAATTGTTCATCTTTGCATAGGGAGAGAAGCTGATGACAACTGTCTACTGGATAATATGTCGAAGTGGAGAAAGCCAAGAGAAACCAGGAATAGCTTCAAATGACTAGGGTGGCTGAGCTGAACATCTGCACCAAAGTCCAAGCCAGGGATCATTATGGAAGGAGATCATAGCAATATTTCACTACAATCACAGAGTTGCTCCAGACAGCGAACTTTTCACAATGTGTGTGCCTGATGAATGGGCAGTCAGGTTCTGGCAGAACATTATCTTGATATTCTGCGTAATGTCGTATTTGATGACTTTGGGTTGTGTGTGTGCAGAAAGGGGGGGGGGGGGAGGGGGTGGGTAGTGTGATTATAAAATATGGCATCATTTTAATAATAGCAATAATAATAATAATAATGATACTGCTACTACTAATTATAATAATAATAGTGATGGTTATAATGATAATATCAATAATAATAATAATATAAATGATAATAAAAGTAATAATAACAATAATCAACAGTGCTTATGTATAGCACATAGAACATTCTGTGTTTTGTCCGTATGTGCTTAAGGATTAAAATGATTACACAAAAACATACAATTGCAAATAACAATAATACCTTGTTTCATGTTTAGACTGTAATGAAGGCATTCCCAAGGCAGACTTAGGTTTGTTAACATTTGTAAATTATTTCAAATTCTGGGGTAGATTATTCCATATGGTAGAGACATGACAAGCAAGTATGTATGTTGTTGCTTTTTTATTCAGCATAACAAATAAGTCCCTCCCTTTCGAACAAAGGTTTCTCTCTGGTGTGTCTCCCATTTAAAGTAGTTCTCTCAAATAGTGTGTATTCAAAAGTTAATATCAACATTTTGTACTGAATATGAATTTTGACTTGAAGCCAGTGGAAGCTTCGTAGAACCACTTAAATTTGTGTTAATATGTTGTTGTTGTTTTTTTTTTTATTTGAACACTAGTCTTGCAGCAGAGTTTGGGATAGCTTGTTATCTCTGTATCTGTTTGACTGACAATCCACAAACTA
The DNA here is from genome assembly GCF_964275005.1 of Diadema setosum. Lineage (NCBI taxonomy): Eukaryota > Metazoa > Echinodermata > Echinoidea > Diadematoida > Diadematidae > Diadema > Diadema setosum. Next base: position 4,173,358 of record NC_092685.1, read on the forward strand.
ATTAATGATGAAATCAACATGTCAAATGAAGAAACAATGAACTGAACGTACTGCTATGTGTTTATCGATGGAGTCGCACATTTTCCAAATATTGTATGTGAAAGAATCAAGGGGACATTAAGGGACATTAATACTAAGTACTGTATCTTACACTGTCACTTTATTCACTGGCATTAATCGTGATAACAATCAATCCATGGGTCTCTCCACACAGCTTTGTCACAATGATGCCTTCCTCAATTTCCACTGTAATATGCTTCCATTCTCTTTGGCTTAACAGTGCTTTTCACAACAAAAACTTTATAAGTATCAAAAGCCATATAAAATGTATTTTCTTTTACATTGTTTTTGAACCAGCTCACCTATCATACTATTCATTTTGCCTCCTTTAGCCAGGCCGCCATTAGGCCAACCCCATTAACGATTCTCAGTATTTTTTTTTTATCATGCCTACCCCAGCACCTCGGATACCCACAGCAGATGTAAATTAAATCAGGACTAGGCTTCAAGTCAAGTTGTGCGAGCTAGAAAGGTATTAGGAGACTGCAAGAGGGTTATAAGCAATTGGATGCCTACATTTTCTCTGTTTGCTCTCATTTCGCTTCGAGAATGATTAATAAACTTTGACAGATAATGTTTAATTGGATGATACTTGTACTGCAGTACACAGCCATATTCTTGCAGTCTGTGTCCACATCAGGACTTATAGCATGGCCATCATTACCTTTTTATATTGAATATTGTTGTGGATTTCATTTTTTAAAGGAAAAATGAGAAAATGTAGGTCTGATATGTTAGCAGTGTAATTGTAAACAGGTAGAGTAACAGAAAAAAAAAAACACAGTCACCTAGTTTCATGGTGTCAATATTATTCACAGAAACATGTGCAGAAATTATATACAGAAATATTTGTGACGTAAAGAACCACAGAAATGTAAAAACATGTAAAATTTGATTGCGTTAACGATTCTGAATGTGGAAAGTGTGATACTCGAAAAGATATCGAAACTGATTAGTTCCGAGTAAATCTATAGTAAAAATATCAGGTAGATATTCATCTGTATGAAATCTTTTTTAAAGAACATTACTTGTGTAGATAACTTTGTAAAGTGTTTAACGATATCTTTGTAGTGTTTAAAGAAATGTTTACTTTGAAGAGGTTAGACTTTATTCCTGCAATCAAAATAAATCATACTAAAACAACAGCAAAGTTTAAGAAGTAAAACTTATCATTAATTCGTGTATATGGAATATCCAGTAACTGATTTTGGAGTAAGAAACGAGATTGATATTATGCCGATTTGGAATGAACAAACATGACATTTCTTTCGGCCAGAGAGCTGAAAGCGAACAATGAGTTTTATAATCGGTTCCGAAAAAGTAGAGATGACTAGTATTTAATTTGATGATAAGAAAAAAATTCCTTCATTTTTTGGTCAGAAATGGATATAAGAAATACTAAGCAATATTTTATTTTATAAAGGTAAAGGAATATTATGTAAAGGTACAATGTAATATATTTCTATTTCATTGTGATATGGGTTCCTCGAAATTGTCTTGTTCATTAAAACATATATGTTAATAACGTTAAGATTTCTTTCATTACGGGAAATATAGTTATTTAAATTATGATTGAATGAACTACTGTCCATCCTCGAGATAATACACAAATCTCATTTCAACAGCTTCTTATTTTGCAGCAGTTTTGCTTATATATTTGTCGTTACGGAATACCATAGTAATGAACTTTTAATTGGCTGAAAATGAAATGTGGAAATCCGTTTAATGAAATGTACAACTTATGATACTTGAAAACAATACAATATAATTATAGTAATGAATGTAAATATTCAAACGATTATTTTTCCTACATTTCGTTTTTCTTTGCAGTTGTGCACGATTTAAATGTTGAATATGATCTAATAAAAATAAATGTCATTTGTTGAAAAAGGAATGTGTATTTCTTCCTTTAATGAATGATTGAATATAATACAGGACTTGAGAGAGTTTGAAAATGTTATTATTTCTCGAAGAAGACAAGTGTAGAGGATGATGATGATGATGATGATGATTGAAAGAGAAGGAGTGATGGAGAGAAGAGGGGAGTACGAGGAATTTGTGTGAATTCTAATTGGATGTTAATGTACGTCTGCATACCTACTAAAATGAGTCGGGAATTTGTTCATTTTCGTAAACAAGCAAGTGCATGAAGATCATAAAATATAAAAGGCTGCCTTTCTGTTTAAATGAATATTGAGAATACGTAATGAAAAAGAAGAAAAAAGAAGTAAAGATCTAAACATGAAGCTCCATGATCTAAAAAAGAACAACATAATTACTATTCTACAATACTTTTATCCACGGATATTAGATTAACAATCCCAAGAGCACAGTGCTAGTATTATACTAGAAGAGCTAATTGAAATATCAATTTTCTTAGTGAAATAACCTTAACCAGAAATAAATTTGAAGGCCATGTGCCGTTTCGTGATTTTATTGGGTTCTGTTCGTTATTCCGAAGGTTTGCCATTCCGAAGGTTCGTTATTCCGAAGGTCCGTAATTCCGAAGGTTCGTTATCCAGAAGGTTCGTTATTTCGAAGGTTCGTTAATCCGAAACACACAAATTCCCTATAACTAGACAATCATTAATCCAAAAATGAAGTAGGGTTCAATAATCCGAGCATTTGCGGCGTTATTCCGAAGGTTCGTTAATCCGAAAATGAAATAGGGTTCTCTATTCCGAAGGCTCGTTCATCCGAAAATGAAATAGGGTTCGTCATTTCGAAGGTTTTAATCCGAAATGATAGGGCATAGGGTCCGTAACGAACCTTCGGAATATCTAGTTTTGTTTCATTTTCGGAATAACGAACCTTCGGAATAACGAACCTTATTTCATTTTCGAATTAATGAACCTTCGGACTAAAGAACCTTCGGAATAACGAGCGGTAATCAATTTATTTTGCCGAGAATCCTGAACGCTATGTGCGGCACAAGCGCAGTGTGCCGGTTCGTGGATTTATTTTGCGGAGAATCCTGAACGCCATGTGCGACACTAAGCGCTGTGTGCCGGTTCGTGGATTCATTTTGCGGAGAATCCTGAACGCTCTGCGCGACACTAAGCGCTGTGTGCCGGTTCGTGGATTTTTTTGGACCTAGTCTGGAGTTTTCACAAAACGACACACAGCTTTATAGCCTTACTGTGTGCAAATTTTACAACACTGGGAGTATTTTTATGTATAGCAAGAAAGAGCAGATTCTTCTCATACGTCACAGTGAAATTTATTGAATAGCAATTCCATTAACATATCTTACTGATAGTTTGAAAAAACAGAAATCTTTAAATGCGATTTACTCGAAATGTACTTCGCGCACCGGCGGTGTGCGTGTGCCGGTTCGTGGATTCAGCGACGACATATGCGACGGAGCCGAGGCGAGAGCTCTTGGCAGCGCGAGGGAGCTTGGCGGTGTCCACGTTGGTCGATTGTCCTTGTAACGTTCATTGTCTTGTGCTTGTTTTGTCTAATTGTCTTGGTGTAATCGTTTTCATTGGTAATTTTGCTTCAATTGTTGGGGAGGAGGAGTGTGCCGATTGTTTGAGTGACAGTGCGTGATTTGTAACATCTTGCACTAGACCAGGCCCACCTGTATTCAGGGAGCCCCAAATTCATTGAAATATCATCTTTTCTGATTGTTCTAGTGGCAAGCGTGTTTCGCTTTATTAGTTTGATTGTCGCTTGTGTTTGCTGAAATTTAACTTTGGCGTGATTTCAATTTGTGAGTGCGATTGTCATTGTTTGCATGGTGCGTTTTTCTCTTTAAACGTGGTCCAGGGGCCCATTTCATAAAAAGTTGATATGATAGCAACTCTTGTTGGAATGACAATTGTCATGGTAATGACAAGAATCCAGCTTCCTGATTGGCTGTTGCTATGGGAAGTTGCCATTCCAGCAGGAGTTGACATCCTAACATCTTTTATGAAACGGGCCCCAGGTCTAGATCTCGGTCTAGCCCTGTATACGCGTTACGTGTATTTGCGTGGTGGTCGTCTGCGTGCTAGATCGACATTTTGTCATATTTGTTTCACGTGTTTCGTTCCACACGTGTGTCTCGGTGGCTTGGGTAGGTGGACCTCCCTTGCCCCATTCGTTGCGTGATTTCACGGTATTCGTTGCGTGTTGTATCCCTGTGTATACCTGTGTGTCCCAGTTCAGGCGAGTTTTAACTTGCCTGATATTTCGCGCGATAGCGTTGCCGGATAGCTCGTGTGTGCGGTGTGTATTCACTGCACTCGCTAGCCGTCCTGTAATTTAGTGTAAAAGCTTCCAGTGTGTTCAGGATCTGGCGTGCACAGTTCTCCTCGTCCATCGTGTGTAAGGAGGGAGGATATTTCCCTGCGGTGAGCTGCGCGCCTGTTGTGCTGGACCTCTCTGGCATCGCGTTCCCCTTTCAGTGTGTATTCGTATAGCGCGGCTATTCGTGTTCTTCTTCGTGTTTTCTCTGTCGCGCTCTCTCCTACTTTTCGCAACCTTTCTCGATCGCGTTTTCTATTGTCGCGCTCATTCTCTCCTTGTTTGTTGCGTCGACATTCTCATTTTCTGCTGTCATTCTGACTTTTCTTGCTACCTCTATTCTGCCTTTTCCCACGCTCTCCTCTGTGTAAGCTGTTACTTGTGGAACGTTCGTGTTTTTCTATTTTCGCGGGAGTATTTTGCCCCGCGATTAGTTAGTAGTAGGCTAGTGGCAGCGGAAGTCTGTGCATTTCCCCACTTTTTGTGGGAGGTATCCCCCTCTACGTGAGGGAGTGCGACGTCCTTCTTTTCGATTGGGAAGGAGGAAGTTGGTGGGCATCATTCACTCCTCTTGGTGAGGAGGGCCTGTCATTATTTTCTCCTTAGGAGGATTGGATTACATTTCTCCTTTTGCTGTGCGGAATTGCAACCGTTTATACAATAATTCGTAATTGTTTGTGTGACTGTCCTTCGACTGACTGGTGCTACAATTTGGCTCATTCATTCTGCATCATTTTGCGTTGCTGAAGGACATCATTCCGGTGAGTACACTGTATCTCACTATCTGATACATTACTCCGTTAACTTTTGATTTGTTTATCCGGATAACTATTTGTTTTGAATATCGGTAGTGTATAAACCTTCATGCTTTTACGGTCATTTTGGATTGTTTTGCAGATACGAAAATAGTTTTGTATCCGTAACCGCATCTGGCTTAGGCCTACTGCTCATGTGCTGGATTGCTGCTGTGTGTCGGGTGTGTTGCATACATTGATTGCGTGTTGTCATTTTCACTTGTGCTGGTGGTAAAGTTAATTGTGACTGATTGTTTTGCTTCTGCTTTTGTGTTTGTACGGTAACTTCTAGCGTAAAGAGATTGTGTTTTCATAAATATCTGTTCTATTGCAAGCACAGATTTATTTTTCTAGCATTGCCATATTCTATTCTGGTTTTATATTTGTGGGTCCTATATAGACTCCTGAGTCTTGCCCAAGTTGAGTTGTCACTGTGACCTCCCTATTTTTGTGATAAGGGAGGAGTGAGATCTGAACAGCTGTGATTATTTTTCAAGTGACATCAGGCAATAGAATCGAATTGTAATTTCCCATTTTAGGTTTGTAATTAGTAGCCATATATGTTTACAGTTGTACAGAGACTCCAACCCAAAGTACCTTCTGATCTGGAGATTCTCCCGCCTGAAACCCCTAGCAAACGGGAGACTCCAACTTGATGTGTGCAAAGCGCGAAGTTCCTAGGGTTCTAGATGCTGTCTTGTGCTATCTAAGGCTTATTTTTTCAACATACGATAGAAATAAGTAAGAAATCCCTTCCAACGGGAGACAAAGAGCCAGGGCGGGAGAAATTAGATCTCAAACGGGAGAACGGGAGATTTTGCAAAAGTGGGTTTTCGGCGGGAGATCTCCCGTCGAAAACGGGAGAGTTGGAGTCTCTTGTTGTATCTGGTGTTTGTTTTGAGTAGTATTTTGGGAGTGTTTGAATAGTAAAAACTAAAGTGAGTAATAGTTTGTGTGTCAAATGATGTGTTGCTGATTATGATAATTACAGATTGTGGTAACTGGTATATCATTGGTTAGTACCAGTGAGTATATGTTTAAGGTCTTTTCTTCATTAGTACATGTTGATTTAGTTTAGCTATTGGTACCTGTGTTAAACATATTCGTTAAGTGAATAGGTTGTTTGCATGGGTGCTAGTCATGGCAATGCCCATTAATTATTTATCCCGTAGTGAGTTTGTACGTCTTGGATTGTCGTTAATCCAAGTCAATGACATTTTGAAGCTCCGAAATGAGCATGGAAATGTCACTCAGGACTTGTTGGAGTCCTCCGACATTCCAGAGATCGAGGATCTCATCCCGAAATTTGTGTTCTGTCCGCAGTTAGAGCCTGAAGAGTCTTTACCTTCAGACACTGCGACTGCAGATCCCATTGAGACATCAAGGGGAGGAGTCCAATCTCGGGGGACTTCCCCCCGTACCCCCATGAGGTATATCCTCCCCCCAGGGAGGGTCAAACAGGGAAGAACCCATCTTCCCGTGCAGGGCAGTCGAGTCACTGCTCAGTGCAACAACATAGATCCCGACAAGACACTCTATGTGGGAAGTCATATGGAGGTGCTTTCGATTATGACACCTCTGCCTCCGACTGCCAAGAATTTGAGGGTGTAGAAATGGGACAAAGGTTTCAGCGACGTGGAGCTTCCAGAGGGAGGGGTTGGAATGATAGGGAGTACTCCCGAGATAGGGAGAATATTCACTCCCTACCCAAAGAGCATTCATACACACGTATGGGTAGCAGGGCATCGCAATGGGATTACAATGAAACCCAGTGGGGTAGGCAGGAGGGGTACCCTCCTAGCTCTGCCAGGAGAAGTGACTCCCATGACTTCTCCAATGATAGGCCTGGGATGGACCCACCACACCACTGGGGTTACGAATACCTTCCAAAGACGATTACCTTCGATGGAACAGGTAATTGGAGGGCATTTTGCCGCAAATTTGAGGCTTTCGCGAATGCGAGAAACTGGAGACCAGCCCAGCGTTTGGATCAATTATGCTGGTGCTTGTTGGGCAAGGCTAGCACTTACTTTGAGCTCCTGGTGAGTCGCGAGCCGGAGTTCAAATATTGCGAAGTCGCCTATCGCTTTGCAAAACGGTTCGATCGTCAGGAGCCAGCGGAGGCCACGCAATTAGAGTTCAGCACTGCCCGTCAAAGCGCGGAGGAATCTCTTTACGAATGGGCGGATCGTTTGAACGAACTTGCTAGCCGCGCACTTCCAGAAGTCCCAGAGAGAGCGGTGCAGCAACAACTGGTACTCCGTCTATGTCAGGGGTGTACTGACAAGGAGGCAGGGTGGTATGCCCTTGACCGACACCCCCTGAATGTAGACGATGCAGTGGAAGCCTTACGGTGGTATCAACACTCCCCTATAGCAGTGTATGGCAGGCCACGCCGAGTCAAGACCATGGCCCTCAACCCAGAAGATGAGGGAGAAGCCCAGGACTGTATGGTGGAAAATGCCCCCTTCCATTCAGGTCAAGGAGGTACTCGAAATGGCCAACCTTTGCCCACAATGGAGTGCCGATTATCAAACTTAGAAGGCTCTGTTGAACGATTGAGTAACAGGTTGGATCGCCTAGCATCCATGGAAAACATACTGGGATCCATGGGAAGGAAGCTAGACAACTTGTCCTCCTTAGGAAAACAGTTGAATCAACAGAAGGAGAGGCAGAACCCCCGTAATTCCGGGGGAGCTCCAAACTCTCTAGGACAGCAACCCCTTTGCGTCCACTGTGGAAAGGAAGGGCATGTTGAAAGGAACTGCCCAAAATTGTCTAAATTTAACAACAAGAAGGCGCCACTCAGGAAAGCCGAGGAGTCAAACTCCTCGGGGTCGGAGGATTAGGCCCTGCTCCGACCTGCACAACTGAGGGTCAACCTTCCACTGATATCCAGTACAGTGCTGGAGATGAGGATGACAGTAGCCAGCCTGAATTTATTCCAGTATTTCCTATATTGTCACCAGACAAAGAGGGAGTAAACCAAATAGGCGATGCACCCTCTAGTCAGAAAGGAAATACAGGTCAGTCAAGAGATGGAGATAAATCCTGTGGGGTGAGTCCCTTGAGGGAGTTGGACCCTCAAACACCCCTAGATGAGGTGGCTGTATGCAAGGTGAGATCAACTCCCTTGTTTGCAGTACCTATAAAGGTAGGTAACCATTCTCTAAAGCAGTGGTGGACACTGCGGCGGAAATATCAATCATATCCCACAAGGTGTATGAAAAGTTACAACCTTGTCCACAAAAGATCAGGGATGTGTTCATTTCCGCAGATGACCGTGATTTGAGGATGCCAGGTATAGACCCCATCCGGATCAAGCTAGGGGGTTGTGAGTTCTTGACGGAGGTTTATGTGGCCCCTATCGAAGGTGAAATGCTGTTGGGGTTAGATCTCCTCCGTAAGTATAGAATTATACTGCACCTACAACATTCACGGCTAGAAATTGGGAATGTTCGCATCCCAATGATGCATGGTGAACAGTCACCATATGGACGAGCTTCTTGCGTGTGCTTGTTGAAACGCGCAATCATCCCTCCAAACACCTTGAAGAGGATTACTGGTGTGATACACCAGCCAGAGAAAGATCTTGGGATTAAGTTTACCCAGGGTATGCTTGGCAGTATTCCACGCTACTTATGCAGTAGGGTGAAAGGGATGGGATAGGCAAAGATATCAGGGCCACCCCCGTGTAAGGTGTTAACAGGTGTGTAACAAACCACCTCTGTGCTTTCTCCTGTGATTGTGGAAGGTGGATTTATCACACCTTCCAGGTAGGGGTTTACCCTGCATTGCTCCCCAGTATACTGGGCGAGTAGCTTCCCTGGTGGTTGGGACACTAGGAAAGAGTATGAATGTTTTTCGCTTTTAAAAGGCGATGAGGCAGATCCCATCACCTTTCTTGGGTGTAAGAAGTACAGCCCTGCCTGATTGGTGCTGATTCAGCCAAATACCTGTAAAGATAGTGGTGGCTGCCACCATTAACGGTCATAGCCAAGTGAGGCTACCAGACCCCCCCCCCCCCCCCCGGGTGGTTTATTTTTTTTTTATTATGCCCCTAGTTTTTTTTAAACGGGGAGGAATGTAGTAGTAGCGCCCCCTGGTGGTTGCTGGTTAACCCCCCTACCCAAGGGGAGCATATAAAAGGGGCAACATCTTCTGGCGCCCGCCAGTTGTGACCTGGAACCTGATTGGAAGACATACTGACTGAGCTAGAAGACAAGTTACAGTTGCAACTCACCAGTAGTGCCGGTAAGTACTACCGTTACTACAACAATGTATTGATGGTAGAGGAGCTGTGTTTAGATTTACATGTTGATGGGTGTGCTGAACTCTACTGTACCACTGTGGACACATGAACATATACATTCATGTAAATATCACTATTTATCCATGTATCCCAAGTTTTGCACATCACCTTTTTGAGGATATAGGATATATATGTAGTATACATAGATACCCCGTTTTTATTGAAATGCCTGACAATACAACGGTGTACAATGTACACTGTGTGGTTTCCTAAGTGGACATTTTTTGTATTCTGGATACAGGGGTGTGATAATTTGGCATTTTCTGGTGATGTATAAGTTTGGTTTGTGTGTTGTAACATGACAGGATTGGATTTCTCAGGATATTTGATTGTATATCAGTGTATAGGAAAGTATATGTGTTATATGTATTTCTACCCCGTGCATGTTTTATACACACACTCACATACAAACACACACACACATGCACACACATACACACACACACACGGGCACAAAACAAAACACACACATACATGTACGATGTATTTAGTTTTTCAGTGGATGACATTTACATTATTGGAATATAGGGGTATAATAATCTGTTTTTTTTTTGTGATGTAAAAGTACTGATTTGTATGTTTATAATGTACTTTATATCCCAAATTCTGGCAATAGTTATGGATTTCAACATACTGTACATGTTATGTAAACTGTACTTGTCTTTTCTTTATTTCATTCATCAATGTATAAACATGTATTGTTTGAATAACATCCCTGCACATGCACGTGTACTGTGCATTTTCTTCCAATTGATGCAGACATGTGCGCACATGTTTCGGTACATGGAAACAGGAACTTGATAGGGTGTGTAAGTGTGTGTCTATGTCGTCTGTTTGCGCTGGGTATGTGTATGTGGTATGCTTTTGCAGTGGGTGGATATGTGTCATTATTACCTATACGAGGGAGTTTTGCGAGGCAATTCCGGCTGTTATTTTGCAGGGATAAAGGTCAGGAGTTGTTATTTTGCAGGGTTAAAGGTCAGGAGTTGTTATTTTGCAGGGTTAAAGGTCAGCAGTCAATATGCTTTTCGCCACGTCGCTGCGTAACAGTAACAGTATGAGCAAACAGTGTAATCTTCGGGTTTGGGGAGGTGGGAAGAGAAAGAGTGGAATCTCTCTCCCCACCTCCCTGTTTTAATAGTAAACATTCCGATCGACCACGAAGAGAAAACATTCCAGGACGTCCAGGGTGTCAGTTACACGCACCGGAGAAGAACGCTGATAAATCATCTCATACAAGGTCGACCTCTTACAGCAGCACTAGGCAAATGACTAGTCCATTTGTGATCAGTAATTGCACAATGACCATCAGTTTTACAACTCTCAAACTTTAAACAGAGAAGTAAAAATGAAGTGTAAGAACGTTCAGAAGCTTGAAGTTTGCCTGTTACAACTACATGTATCTTTGAAGTTGGAGTTGAATCATAGGCGCCGGAAGTGGGGGGGGGGGGGCGGCCGCCCCCCCCCCCCCCAATCCAAAAAGTGGGGGGGGGGGGGCACAACGCATTTTTGCCCCCCAAAAAGCCCCCCCCCCCAAAAAAAAAAATACATAAATAAATAAACAAATAAATAAAAATAGATAAAATAAGATAGATATGTATATAAATGAATAAACGCGAAAAAAACATAGCTACAAACGGCAGTTTTTGGACTGTAAAATGTCAAAATTTCCAAGCTCGCTCGCTCCGCTCGCTCGCATTCAATCGCTATGCCATTCTCCTAATGTTGTTGCGCCTGGGCCGCCCCCCTTAATTTCCAAAGCTAATATATATATATAGTCTATAGCTACAAACGGCAGTTTGGAGACTGTAAAATGTCAAAATTATTCGTCAAATTTATTCGTTATGCCATTTTCCTAACGTTGCAGCAACGTTGCGCCCCCATTAATTTCCAAAGCGAAAGATATAGCTACAAAAGCCAATTTCGGGGCTGTAGAATGTCAAAATGTTCGAGCTCGCTCGCTTCGCTCGCTCGCATTGAATGGTTATGCCATTCTAATGTTGCTGCCAGTAATTGTCAGCAGTTGCGCCCGATGCGCCCCCCTTAATTTCTAAAGCGAAAGATATAGCTACAAACGGCAGTTTGGGGACTGTAAAATGTCAAAATTTTCAAGCTCTCTCGCTCCGCTCGCTCGCATTTTATTGTTATACAAGTCTCCTGATGTTGCTGACAGTATATAATTTGTCGTTTCACATCGTCATTCCATAATCCATGTAAGGAAAACTTACAATGTTGCTCAATGACTGCGTTGTTGAATGTATCACATTCCGTAATGTATTGTAGTCCCATTATTGCGCACGCACACACGCACATGCATACACACCGTCAAAATTACTTTTCCACAAGGTGCCCACCCCCAATGTTTCGACCCATCGTACGCCACTTTACATACACACACACATATGTATATATATATATATATATAGTTGAAAGAAATTGGACTGAGGCGGGACGTTGCTCTCGATCTTAGTCTCCCTTTTATTTGTCAAGCTTTCGGCCCGTCATTGGGCCTTCGTCAGGACCTGCGTGGGACTCGTGTGGTTATCGTGCATCCCAGCACCGTGTGCTCATATTCTGTATGTTGGGCTGTATTTTGTCCTGTCTGGTCATGGCCAAGTTTTCTGCTACCCGTAGCAGAAAACTTGGCCATGACCAGACAGGACAAAATACAGCCCAACATACAGAATATGAGCACACGGTGCTGGGATGCACGATAACCACACGAGTCCCACGCAGGTCCTGACGAAGGCCCAATGACGGGCCGAAAGCTTGACAAATAAAAGGGAGACTAAGATCGAGAGCAACGTCCCGCCTCAGTCCAATTTCTTTCAACTATATACATCCAACAATGCGGCACCGCGTACGTTCGGGACCCAGGGAACTATTTCTCACATTATATATATATATATATATATATATATATATGTATATATAATTTGTGTGTGTGTGTATGTGTATATTTTGTAACATATGTATGGTCTATCGTGAGCCCCTCCAATATTTGCCCCCCCCCCCCCAATCCAAAACTGCTTCCGGCGCGCCTGAGTTGAATGATATACATTGATGAACAATTTTGCAATTATTCAACATGTTGATGGTCAACAGGTAGTCAAATGTGGCTTGATCTGTATCATATATAATGTATAGCCGTATTTACATATTTTCTGAATTTACCTAGGGGGATAGGTAATAATTATGATATTGACTGGTCTTTCTTTCGGGAGGTACCAGATAAATATTGCCCACACTGAAAACATATGCTTTCAGTTTGGGCTATATTTTCTGGTACCTCCCTCAGGGCCAGTCAATATTATATAAGTGTTTTGGGTGCGCAGCCGCACACTGACGCTGTGGGTGTGGATTACTGTATTGTGTAGGGGTATGTAGAGCCGCGGAGCTACAACAGTAGCCCTTTGGTTCTGTACATTTGTGATGTGGGCGTGTATGAGGCGTGGGTAGGAGCGGGTGTGTCTGTGTGTGTGCGTTTGTGTGTGTGTGTGTGTGGGTGGATGTGTGTGGGTTTGCGTGTATTGTTTTGGAGTGTTGGATGGGTAGGGTCACGAGCCATTTTTGCGTGTAATAAGATAAGTCATGTACATGTGCAGGGACCAAGTGCAATATTTTGATTATTACAATACGTGTACTTGCTGTACTTTGTTTAGTGTTATGTTACTTGTCCTTCAGTTATGTATACATATTTATTTTCCTTTACATGTGAAATTTTTAATGGAGACTGTTGCAAAGATTTTTATGCCGGAGTGCATGACAATAAACGATCTGAATCCACAATAACAGGACGGCTTCGGGCCACAGTCTATCATATGCTTTAACTAGATCAACAAATACTGCGACTGTTTTAACACTCACTTTCAGATTTTTCTGTATTTCATTTTCCAGGTGAATTATATTATCCACACAGGTTCTGCCTTTACGGAATCCACTCTGTATCGGAGATAATAAATCATTCTTTTCCACCATGAAGTTTATCCTCTCTTTAACCATAATTTCCAGAATTTTCATAAAACAGGGTAATAATGTAATAGGTCGGTAAGAACTCAATTCTGTGGGGGTTTATTGTCCCCGCCGAACGAGTTCGAGCAGAGGACTATGAAACGGGCTCCATACGTGTGTGTGTCTGTGCGTCCGTCCGTCCGTGTGTGCGTCCGTGTGTGATCAAAATGTTAAATTTGCTACTTCTCTGTCATTTATGAGCCAATTTTGATTCTGTTTGCTTTATATGATAGCACTACATGGGAGCTTTGAAACTTCTACACAGAATTTCAGTTGTGACCTTTGACCTTGACCTTTGACCTATATTGTACATTTTGCTACAAAATGCTACTCCTTCGCCATTTCTAACCCGATTTCGATTCCGTTTGCTTTATGTGATGGCACTAGGTGAGGGCTTCAAAACTTCTACACAGAATTTTGACCTTTGACTTCTTTGACCTTTGACCTTGATTTTTTACCTATATTGTACATTTTGCTACAAAATGCTTATACTCCTTCGCCATTTCTAACCCGATTTCGATTCCGTTTGCTTTATGTGATGGCACTAGGTGAGGGCTTCAAAACTTCTACACAGAATTTTGACCTTTGACTTCTTTGACCTTTGACGTTGATTTTTGACCTATATTGTACATTTTGCTACAAAATGCTACTCCTTCGCCATTTCTAACCCGATTTCGATTCTGTTTGCTTTATGTGATGGCACTAGGTGAGGGCTTCAAAACTTCTACACAGAATTTTGACCTTTGCCTTCTTTGACCTTTGACCTTGATTTTTGACCTATATTGTACATTTTGCTACAAAATGCTACTCCTTCGCCATTTCTAACCTGATTTTGATTCCGTTTGCTTTATGTGATGGCACTAGGTGAGGGCTTCAAAACTTCTACACAGAATTTTGACCTTTACCTTCTTTGACCTTTGACCTTGATTTTTGACCTGTATTGTATGTACATTGGCTACAAAATGCTACTCCGCCATTTCTAACCCGATTTCGATTCCGTTTGCTTTATGTGATGGCACTAAGTGAGGGCTTCAAAACTTTTACACAGAATTTTGACCTTTGACTTCTTTGACCTTTGACCTTGATTTTTTTACCTATATTGCACATTTTGCTATAAAATGCTACTTCCGGCGGGGACATATATTACGCACCGCGTAATTTCTACTTTTCCTTGTTTGCTTTCAGAATTGGGATCAAAATTGAGTATTTGCATGCTTGTGGTATAAGACCAGTTTCCCAAATTCGATTGTAAATTAATATCAAAAATTCTTTAGAAGGTGTTGGCATGTTGCAATAAACCTCATATCCTATTCCATCCAATCCAGGCGTAGTGCCTTTTCTTGAGCTAAGTGCTCTCTCTAATTCCCGGAGCTGAAAAGGTTCATTATAAACTAATTCACGACTGCTGTCAGAATCTGTTCTCATCAATCCCCAAACTTCACATATATCCTTATAATTCTTATCATTTTCCTCTTTCCCGCCTACGCTACCGAAATATTTTCCTAAAACATGCGCTTTACATTTATCGCTGACGATAATGTCCTCTTCGGAGTGTAAAGCAGGCATTTTTTTTTTTGTTTCACAGGGATTCCGTTTAACCTCTTTATTGTTTGCCATACATTTGAAACTGAGGAGAAGCGGTTTAGTTTCGCACTGCCAGTAGTCGTGTTCTGTCGTAAACGCGGTGCGCTTAGTCTTTACTCAAGGCAGCGAAGGGAATATCCAAATGTTATGATGGCTTCAGGTGTTCTGTTGTAAACGCGGTGCGTTTAGTCTTTATTCAAGGCATGAAGGGAATATCCAAAGGTTATGATGTCCACAGGTGTTCTGTTGTAAACTCGGTGAGCTTAGTCTTTGTTCAAGACAGCGAAAGGAATATCCAAAGATTATTATACAGTGTATATCCCTCTATGTAAAAACAAATTAAAAAAAAAGCAATTCCTCGTGCATTTTGCCGTATTTTGATATTTTTTCAATTATTCGTCATTTTCCGGTGAAAAACGCGAATGCCACGCCAATGTGGCTTTATTTCCATCCAACAACGAAAGATAATGCAAATACAATGTACCGGTACACTACAATGAATTATAATAAGTAATATTGTAAATAAACATAGTGACTTAAAAAGATAGATCTACTTTAAAAAGAAAGAAAGAAAAGGCTTGTGATGCTGCGCCTAGTCTTCACAATATTCACTTTTATGTTTGAAGAAGGGGAGGGGATCTTAGTCCCTCGCTCAAACGTGAAGAAGCAAAAATTGCTGCTATATGGTGCCGGGGATACAATCGCATTGCGCGGCAATAGACATTTCTAGTTTGCATATACAGCACGATTGCTTATACTTGAAGTTACAGTGATGTCATTGCTTTTGTCATGTAAAAGTTACATTAAAGTTACATTAAATGAGAGAGAGAGAGAGAGAGAAGAGAGCAAAGAACATAAAAAATAATCATCTACGAAGCATAACATTCTATACCAGGAAAAAGCTGACATGCATTTTCACCAACGCACAAAGTATTACAAATGAAGAAGATGAACTGTCTGCAGTCATTGAAGTGGAAAAGCCTGATCTGGTCAGCATAGTAGAAACCTGGCTGAATGATAAGACTTCTAATGCAGAAATTCAGATGCCAGGGTATCATATTATTAGACTAGATCGCTAAAGAGGAGTACATGGAGGAATCATCTTGTATAGGCCTACAAGAGATGGCATTGAAGTGCAACCTAGAGGGTGTCCAAAACTAGCTGAATATGATGAAGCACTGTGGTGCGATATCTCAAGTGAGGATGAGACTCTTGACATACTTTTAGGCACTGTTTATAGGAGCCCGAACAACTCGAATGATCAAAATGACTGTCTGAATCGAGTTTTAATGTCTCTAAGTGATGAACATAAAGACATAATGATCGTCGGAGACTTCAACTACAGAGACATTGATTGGGAGAATATGCAAGCTGCCTCAGGTAAATCAAGTGCATTTGTAGAAGTTGTACAGGACAATCTATGGTGCCAAAATGTGACTGAACCTACAAGGCAAGATTCGATCCTGGACCTTGTCATCACATCCAATCCTGACATGATCGATGAAGTGGAAATCCTCGCACACCTAGGATCCAGTGATCATAATATGCTGAGATGGGATATTAACTACTACGTCCAACCAAGTGTGCATCAACCTAAGAGAGACTACAAAAATGCAGACTTTAGTCAGATCAGAACAGAACTGACAGACATAGATTGAACAGAGGAACTTGAAAGTCAGACAACTGACCAAACGTGGAACATAATTGAAAGAAAGCTGAAACAGCTAATAGAAGACCATATACCACTAAAACGACAACCTAGAAAGAAGACAGCTCTGTGGCCTACAAAGGAAGCACAAAAAGCATACGTCGAAAGCAACGAGCATGGAAAAGGTACAGATGAAATAAGACATTGAAGAACTTAGAATACTACAGGAAATGCCAGAGAGATGCGAAACATGAAGTAACTAGAAATGTCGCTTCGGCGACTGGTATGCCTCCGCCATAATGCATGATTTTCCCAATAGGTCTAGATAGTACATGTGGACAATGTGTGATTACATTTTCTCAAAATTGGCAAAATATTGAAATGACAAGTTTGTCACAAATGTGTTGAATGTTCACCTTCCTTGACCTAGGTTTAACCCTATAAAGCCCAAGGGGGGCCACATTGTGCCCCCCTACCATATTTTCGTTTGCCACTCCTACACCTTTTACTCGATTTCAACCAAATTTGGTGACTTTTCCTAAAATCTTATTGCGAACATTTTGATATATAATTTAGCTATGTCCGATATTGCTGGTTGCCATGGCAACCGTAAACTGACAACCATGTTCGCCAGATTTTGCATGATTTTCTGTTCAAATTTCAGTTAACAATATAATAATGGATGAAATGGGGGTTTCTTGGCTATTATTCGCTGAAGGACCAAAATGTGACGTTATTATGGTTTTGAATTACCCTGAAATGGTCTTCTTATTATTTCCTTTATTTTTTATATGACATAGGCATCAAACAATAGACATAATAGAAATAATCGAAAATACAGCATTTTCCAAAGACTACCCTTTTATTTTGTGTTATCTTCACACAAGCTTTGCCTGTAATATCATTTCTTCATCATATCAATCTGCAAACTCAAAATTTCAATATTTTGGAAATATGGAATATGATACCAATATATGTACCCATTCCAAGCAATACATCATAGGTTTCATATATTTCTTTATATTGTATTGAATAACGCCCCCACATGTTGACCTTGAGAAATTTCAACAGTAACAAATAGTGAAGGTTGATTTGCTTTTCCTTTGTGGTAAATATGAAAATGATTGATATGAAATAAAAACATATATACTTGGGATAAAGAAATAAAAAGAAAAAACACGATTTTAGCGTATTTCCTATGTATTTCTTTGTATTTTGGTTAATAGCGCCCTCAGTGGATGACCTTGGGAAATTTCAAATGTTGGTTCTTGTAGAGTATGAGTTGCTCTACCCATGTGCCAAATATGACGGTCATACATCATATAATAAAGATGTTATATATGGGGGGGGGGGGCACAATGTGCCCCCCCCCCTTGGGCCTGGAAGGGGTCAAAATAGCTTGGGCTTTATAGGGTTAATTGGATGAATAGGAGAGTATGTATCTAGGGATTTAAGGACTTTAACTCGACTTTGACCCATTCATACATTTAGGCACTGAGTAATTTTCAAGGTACAGGTGTGGAGAAAAAGTGCAATTTCTGAATTGAATAGTAAATTGTTACCATTTTCATCTGGCCCTTGACCCTAAAATTCATAAGATAATCACTCTCAGGTAGAACATGCATAATATGTACTAAGTTTCAAGATAATTTGAGCCACTTCCGAGATATGGAGGAAAAAGTTAGTTCAGCACTTTCACTTGATCTTTGACCTTTTGACCTTTGAGGCAAACAAAGAAGAAAAAAAAAACTTTCCAGAGAATTTCTATTAGGTTACACATGTATGCATACACCAAGTGTAAAAACAGATAACCCTGCTGGCATTGCATGATAGGAGGGAAATAGTAAAATTTTGAAGTGTTGCACTTGACCTTTGACCCCTGACCTTTGACCCCATGAACCCTACATTCTCTAGATAATCACTTCCAGTCAGTATATGTATATACTATGTTCCATGAAGATACCTTGAACAATTTTCCAAGGTATGGAGAAAAAAAAGAAGTTTTAATATTTTTACTTGACCCTTTGACCTTTGACCTCATGACCCAAACTTTCACCAGAGAATCTTAATTTGGTAATACATGAATACACTAAGTTTCAAGAAAATATCTTCAGGCATTCAATAGATATGGTGGAAAAAGGAAATTTTATGTATTTGACCCTGACCTTTTGACTTTTGACCTTTGACCTCATGACCCAAACTTTCACCAGAGAATCTTAATTGGGTAATACATGTATACACTAAGTTTCAAGAAAATATCTTCAGGCATTCAATAGATATGGTGGAAATAGTGAAATTTTATGTATTTGACCTTGACCTTTTGACCTTTGACCTTGAGCATGTGCACCCAAAAGTTGACAGGCACAACTTCACCCCCTAATACACATACATGCCAAGTTTCATAAGGATACCTCAACAGGTTTTGATAGTTACCTTGTCCACAAAATTCATTACAGACGGACGGAAGGACGGACGGACGGACGGAAGGACGGACGGACGGAAGGACGAACGGACGGACGGACGGACAACCCGAAAACATAATGCCTCCGGCACCACTTCGTGGCGGAGGCATAAAAACAGCAAAACGAGATTTTGAGAAGAAAATTGCCCAGAACATTAACGAAGATACCAAGAGTTTCTTTGCATATGTTCGATCGAAACAAAAGGTGAGAGACACTGTAGGACCTTTAAAGAAAGAAAATGGAGAGACAGTCCCATCGGGTCAACAGACAGCAAACATCTTAAATGAATACTTTGCATCTGTCTACACAAAGGAGGACCCAAATGTACCCAACCCTCAGAAAGTCTTTCAAGGAACTGATGAAGACCTCCTTTCTGAGATAGAAATCACCGAAGATTGTGTGAGAGAGAAACTTGAAAATCTCGACCCGTCCAAAGCACCGGGTCCAGACGACATACTGCCGGCCTTCCTTAAACCTCTGGCTGAAGAACTGAGTGTGCCTTTCACCATTATGTTCAGAAAACCACTCAAGGAAGGAAGCATACCAGAAGAATGGAGATCAGCCTATATAACTCCAATATTTAAGAAAGGGTCAAGATCTAAACCTGAGAATTATCGACCAATCAGCCTAACATCAGTCAGCTATAAAGTACTAGAGAGCATTATCAGAGATGCAATATCTGATCATCTGGAAAACCATAACCTGATAAACGAAACTCAGCATGGTTTTAGGAAAGGAAAGTCTACAACTACCAACTTGTTAGAATACCTGGAAACATCACCAAATCTGGAGACAATGGTACAGCAGTCGATGTCGTATACCTTGACCTAGCAAAGGCCTTTGATACTGTCCCACACAAGAGACTGGTAAAAAAAGATGGAGGCCCATGGAATAAATGGCGACATATTACAGTGGATAACAGCATGGCTCGACAGTCGCAAACAGAAAGTTGTCACCCAAGGAGCCCAGTCTAGTTGAAGACCAGTTACCAGCTCTGTGGTGCAAGGATCAATCTTAGGACCACTGTTCTTCCTGATATACTAGTACATGAACGACCTAGAAATTGGAGTAACTGACAAATCAATAGTAAGCAAGTTCGCTGACGACACTAAGCTTATCCATCCAGTGCAATCAGATAGTGACAGATCAGACATGCAATCCAGTATCGACCACCTCCAGAAATGGGCAAACATGGCAAATGAGATGCAACGCCGACAAATGTCGAGTCATGCATTTTGGAAATAATAACCCACACTACACATACACAGTGGACAACTCCCAGCTAATGGAAAGCACAGAAGAAAAGGACCTTGGTGTATTAGTCAACAAGTCCCTGAAAGTGGGCACCCAGTGTGCTGCTGCAGCAAACAAAGGAAATCGGACACTGGGAATGATTAAACGGAACTTCACCTTCAGGAGTAGAGAGGTGATCCTCAGACTGTACAAATCACTTGTCAGACCCCATCTAGACTATGCCATGTAGACGTGGAGCCCATACCTTGAAAAAGACAAAAAGGTGTTGGAAAAAGTCCAAGCAAGAGCCACAAAACTCATCCCAAACATTCAGCATCTACCGTATGAAGAACGACTAGTAAAACTGAAACTAACTACTCTGGAGAAAAGAAGAGAGAGAGGGGATCTATTTCAAACTTACAGGATAATGAAACAAATTGACAAATCCAAACCAGACAACTATTTTGAGCTTGCCAGAACGAGTAAAACAAGAGGTCACTCCAATAAACTAATCAAAACGAGAAACCGCCTGGACATTGAGAAGAACTTCTATAGCCAGAGAGTTGTCAACGGCTGGAATAAGCTACCACAAATCGCCATTGACGCCCCCACACTCCTAAGTTTCAAAAGACAATTAACGCAACTGGGTTTGAGAAGAACTTCTATAGCCAGAGAGTTGTCAACGGCTGGAATAAGCTACCACAAATCGCCATTGACGCCCCCACACTCCTAAGTTTCAAAAGACAATTAACGCAACTGGGTTTTTGAATGGGTCCTATGGGACCCCCTTAACCCCGCCACACCACATTATCTGCAGAAATGTACTACCATGACTGACCGTAACAGCGAAGTGTGGCCTTCAAGGTAAATTCAAGGTAAATATGCGCCCTTTCATGGCATGACGTGATATAGAAAATCCCAATGAGATCAGAGGAGCACAGTATACTGCAGGTGCATCCGCAAAGACTCAGAAATAAACATGATAGATACAACAATGAATAAAAAATGAGTTGTTAAGGGTTTCTACATAACGTATTGATACTGGTACTGTGAGATCATTTTCTTTTACTGCTTTTTGAAATGAATATATAGACTTGGTGTAACGTAACTCAAGTGGAAGTTTATTTGAAATATCTGGACCAGCATGTCGTATGGATTTGTGTGCTAAGATTTACATGTACATGTGAATGCCGCTATTAATAGGGTCGGATTATGTCACTTAAAGTACGTTGATATTATGTTGATATTGAAAAGCCAAAAAGTGAGGGGCTCCCTATAGGGAGGTGAGACAAACATCTCCATTTTTATGTACTATACATCCGTTGCTGAGTTTTTTATCTGATGATCTCCAAATTTCAAACAAAATATGATTTTTTTTTTTTGTTTGTGTGTGTGTGTTGACCCATTCTGGTTATCAATGCAACCAGCATACAAAATCAAGTTGTGAATAAGTTTTAGTGCTTTAGTCCCAAAGATGTATATGATTGGAAAAAATCTCTAGCATGCATGGCTCGATATAATTTCTTGACATGAAATATGATTAGACAAGTTTTGTTTTTCTGTGTATTTAGTTTTTACATTTTCCGAGGTAATATTTGTCCTAAATAATATTCTCTAATAGCAGTGTATCCATGACAATTGTGAAAGCGCCTGCTAATCTGCTTCAAAGCAATACATATGTACAGTTAGAACCACAACAAAGGTTATTTTAAGGAAATATTCATTAATTATTTAAACGGTTAAAGCGCCCTCTATAATTTTGTCTTTATTTCTTATGTGGTAAACACCTCTCTCTTGCATGATTTGGCTCTTTGAATGCACTAAATTTGTCAAAATAAGGCTTAAAATACGTTCTTTTGTCTTCATATATTTGAAATAACAGCACAATTTGATTCTGTTTTACCTCGCATGCCCAATTCATGATTTAGAACAAAGTTATAGTTGAATATTATTTTGAATTTTTTTTCTTTGTTTTTAGCGTATTTTGACTGAGTGCACCCCCATCTGGCGTTTTGGTGAAATTTTGATATTGTCAGTTTTTAAAGCATCATTATGCTGAATATATGTGCCAAATTTCAGAGGAATTGGTTGAAAAATCTTGAAATTATCGAAGGTCACACTCTGCCTGTCTTTGGTCACAGAGCGTCAAAAACTATTTGGTATTGGTCGGGTTGATGACTGAAATCTATGACTAAGCTACTACTCTGGAAATGCTGTCATAGCAAAATATAATCCTTAATATGCCATTTCAAAATGCACAACTAGTACTTGCCACCTCAGGTGGTACCAATAACCCAGTTTTGGGTCTTGGCCCATGGAAGAACAAACCGGGGTATTGTTCTCCGATGCGACATATCAGACAGAGTGATTAATCTTCAGCAGCTACTTCCATTCTCTCAAATCATCTTTATATCTCATTTCATTTCATTTATCGACTTTCCACATAAATTATACTGTGTTGTATTTGCAACATCCATCCCATGACTATGTAAAGTAGCATATGGATTATGAGTTCAGTATATAAAGACTATAACATTTACATATGACACAAAATCTACTTTGAAATTTATATCAAGTACATGACATTCATGACGCTTGCGGTGGGAAAATGCATAGAAGCAGTTGCTTGTGAGAGTAGGTCCCCAGAGAAAACAAAAATCAACCACATGCATTAATCTTATATAATCTATCCATTCATCCATCCACCAAGCCAGCTAAACATAGCGAGACTGTTCACCTTTGGCTTGATATGCCGAGCTTTCGACCGTTCTTTGTCAGGGCTATTGAAATACAGCATGACAATATTTCGTGGGTAACAACAATGTGCGCTGCGGGCGTGCATGTTGAGAATAGTCAGTGTGGCAAATAAAATGCATTCATGGAGTAAATGTGGATGACACGCTATTCAGGATATGTGGCTGACTGTAGGGTACTTGGCTGGCTTCAAGAATGTTCTGTAGTCGGATCGGTTCAAATACGGGCACAATGTGCGGCAAAGACATTGCCTGTGTAAATCAATCATGTTCTGTTAGCGTCCTGTACACTGAATTGCACTGCACTGATGAGTGATGCGAGACTGCCTTGCCAGCTGTGATTCTTCCCCCCTCCCCCTTGATATCTGAAACGTGAGAAAAAGTGAGTAAAAGTAAGATTTTAGTTCAATTATTTTTGTTTCATTTGATTTCATGAGAGGGGAGCTTAGTAGGAGCATGGTGGAGGAGGAAGTTGTATAAAACAAACAATGTCATTATGTTTTTTTGCAACTGTGCTGGAGTTGCCACCTGGATACCACACTCGAGCGGTCCTGCAGAGCTAGGTGCGTTTTCACCTCCCTGGTTTTATTCAGGGGTTCTTCTCGCAAACCGCACATTAATTGGCCATGAAAGCACGTACTCGCTATACCGTACATTCACAAACTTGTATACTTGCATTTTTCTTCCTCCGACAAGCTTTCGTGTCCTAACGTATTCGTGTTCTCTGGCTGTCCGTTCTACTTGGTTACATGGAGCGGTGCATGTGTATGTTAGCTGTCCCTTTGTCTCAATGTATCAGCCATCAACTCAGAAACCATTTTGCGAGATTGCGTTTAGCTACTAATATCACTCGTCTGAGTGCCAGAGGTTGAACCTTAATTGTTTTACTGTCCGTAAAATGTTTATGATATATATATATATATATATATATATATATATACGTGTATATAGCGAAGAATCAAGAAATAAACTAGTAATGCATTATTTCGCCAATAAGAATGAGTTTATTGAACAACTCAAATTTTCGGTGGCCTCCACCTTCTTCAGGAGTCTCGACGGGGAATGTCAATATCAAAACATAAATTGAACATGAAGAGCGCGCACTCATATACACAGAATTGGTTGCTATGAGAGTGTATGAGTTGTATGAGTCAATCAATTTCACACTTGCATGTTCAAATCTGTTTAGATTTCAGAGAGACACCGAACTGTGGCTTTTGTAATTGATGATTTCATCTGTTTCTTAACAGGAATTATTATACTGACTTCTTCCTACCGATGATTTTTGTATTTTAAGTCATGAAACAATTTAATTGTTGGAGCGCTCTTTAACCTAATTTTGTAACTTATGGTACGTTGATGAGTACATAATTTACTATGTCGATATCATAACGTGATAATACAAAGTAATTGAACACCATTGTTACGTAATAAACATGTCAATGTCCTCCTCCTTATGAGTGGGGTACCTTGACTACATTGCGTCTACATGGCAACATCATTGTAAAGGGTACGCACTCATAGCAACCAATTCTGTGTATATGAGTGCGCGCTCTTCATGTTCAATTTATGTTTTGGTATTGACATTCCCCGTCGAGACTCCTTCTTCTGCTTCTTCTTCTTCTGATTAAGTCTGCCTCCTTCAATAGACTGAAGATTCTTGCAGACTGGTGCTATTTACATTATAATACAATTTATTTACAGATATTTACAAGCACATAGAAAATTTGACGAAAAAAAAAACTAGCCACTGTGATCAACCGTTAGACGGTTTCGAAATGATCCCACAGATGGCGCTGAAACAATTTCTGACGACAGGGAATTCCAGTTCCTTACAGTTCTTGGGAAGAACGAATGGCGATGCGATTCAGTTCTCGAATATGGTAGTGATAGGAGTGTGGTTGCGAGGCTCTCGTTAACTGAGTAGCCTGTTTGATAATATAGTCCTGTGCTGAAAGAGGAGTGAGATTATTGTGTATTTTGTACATCATAATTAGCCTGTCACTTTCTCTGCGCTGTTCCAGAGTGGTCCAATTAAGTTCTTGTAGCATTTTGGTGACACTCGAGGTGTTATGGTAGCGATTTAAAGTGAATCGCGCAGCTCTTCTCTGGACCATTTCCACTTGGTGGATTAGGTTCTTGGTAGATGGGTCCCAAACTGTGGAAGCATACTCAACAATTGGTCAAACCAACGTTTTGTAAGCTGTGGCTTTAACATCAGAAGATTTTATGCGAAGATTGCGTTTTAGAAATGCAAGCACGTTATTGGCTTTATTGACAATAAAATTTGAGTTGTTCAATAAACTCATTCTTATCGGCGAAATAATGCATTACTAGTTTATTTCTTGATTCTTCGCTATATTGGAGCCAATACGTGAATTCGCAACATATATATATATATATATATATGTATATATATATATATATATATATATATATATATATATACATACTACTAGCAGCACCCGTGGAAATCCACGGGTCTGAGGGTTTATTTTTTTCTCATGTTGCACATTTTTATTTATGAAATAAAAAGAAAAGTTGTCCCATTCTTTCGTTAATTGTGCTCTCTTCTACCCATGACCACCCTTTCCAGAAACTTAATATTACATTTTTATTTTGTAGTACGTGCCCGGCGATCCGCTCCATTGGTTGGGATCGTTCCCGCCACTTGCTTAATATTATAGAACTTGAGTTTCGAGGGGTTATTTTGCACCCGTTGAAGTCCAATAGTTGTCTTGTTGTCTCTCACCCCCCCCCCCCAGCCACACACACACATTTCTATCCCCGCAGAGCAAACAAACAAAAAAACAAACATTCAGGGAAAATTACCAAAAACGCTTATGAGATTCCCCGAAATTTCTGTCCACACTGAGATTCTTCCCGTCGAAACGGGGAGATACTATTGACACCAACTGCTCTTGCATCCATGCAGGCACCCGAGAGAATCCACGGCTGGTCTCAAGGCCTCGCATTTTTTTTTTTCATTCATATTTCTTCCCCCACGTTATGAGAGAAAAATGAAATATCTTCGGCTTCATTTGCTCCCTCCTTTTTGTTTTTATTTTGCAATTTAGGTTTGAGAGATCATAGAATCATCCGTTTATCTGCTTCAGACTATACATCATCATTGTTATCATCATATTATTATTCTTATTATTGCTATCATTATTATCATTGTGAAGGGGGATCATAGTCATTAGGTTTAAAAGGCACCAGTGGGAATCCACGGGTCTCAGGGCTTCGTATTTTTTCTTTGATATTTCTTTAATTCAATCACGTTATGAGAGAAGAAATACACGAAGAATATTTTCGTCTCCAGTTGCTCCCTCATTTCTGTTTTCATCATCAAAACTTTGTTTGATGGATCTACAACCACCGTTTATCTCATTGATACTGTTCATTGTTTTGATTCTTGTTATTACCATTATTATTATCATTATTATTATGTTATTATGTTGTTATTATTTTGTGGGAGGGGAGATCATATCCATTAGATTTTATTATTTTATATAATTCATTGACATGGGGACGAATCAATCAAAAAAAGTTTATCGGTCAAGGACAGTGAATATCTTTTTTCCGTCATGTCAAGGTTACTCTACGACTTATAGACGTTTCAAATAGCTTCATTATCATTGATATTTCATTTTAAACATAAAACAATCCAGTACCTGTTTGTGTCTCTTCCGCCTACTCTTAGTTATGGATCAGAGCACCCCCTCCCCATTCATTTGCATTGGCCCATTGTATTATTATCATTATATCAGTGTACCATTGTTTTAGTTGTTATTATTATCATTATCATTAGTAACATTATATTGTTTAGGGGAGAGGAGAGAGTAGAGTCATGATAATTATAGGGATGATCAACCAAGGGAGGCGGAAATGTTAATTTGTTAAGAATTGTAAAAATCTGTTTCCCCCATTTTTCTGCTCTTGATGAAAAGCTTTTCTGAAGACAGTCCAGCGCAAACTGTCCAAATCTGCTTCACTGCACTAACATACGTATATTCTTGTGCTGAGTAGGACTACTTCATAATATATAGACCCCTAGGCCCGAATTCACGAAGGTGGTACAAACAAAACCATGGTTTAAACCATGGACAAAAACCATGGAGCGCCAAGTGTCGCACGGGATATTTCGTTACGAAATTGGTCATTTCGTCGATAAAATGACAGGTTTCGTTAACGAAATTATCATTCCGTGGACGAAATGTTCATTTAGTTACAAAATGTTGTCATTTTGTTACAAAATAATAATTTCATCGACGAAATGACTGATTTCGTGACGAAAATATTCCATGCGACACTTGGCACTCCATGGTTTTTGTCCATGGTTTAAACCATGGTTTTGTTTGTACCACCTTCGTGAATTTGGGCCCTAGTGTTTTTGTTACTATATTGTGCTGAGAGAAATGAAATATTTTCGTCTCCGTTTGCTCTCTTCTTTCTGTTTTTATCACCAAACCTTGGTTTGATATGGATCATAGAACCACCCGTTTATCTGCTTCGCCAGACTGTACATTTTTATTATTATTATCATAATCATTAATGTCCCTCTTCTTCTGCTTCAGACTGTACATTATCATCATTATTATCATCATTATTATTATTAGAATTATAACTATCACTATCATTATTATTATTATTATTATTATTATTATTATTATTATTATATTATCATTATAATCATCATTGTTATATTTGGGGAGGGGGAGATCATAGTCATTAGGTTTAATAAGTAGGCACCCGTGGGAATCCATGGGTCTCAGGGACTCGTATTTTTTCTTTCATATTTCTTTTCCCACGTTATGGGAGAAAGAAGAATATTTTTGTCGTCATTTGCTCCCTCTTTTTTATTTTTATCACCAAAACTTGGTTTGATGCACCATAGTTAACCACACA
Source organism: Diadema setosum (assembly GCF_964275005.1). Taxonomy (NCBI): domain Eukaryota; kingdom Metazoa; phylum Echinodermata; class Echinoidea; order Diadematoida; family Diadematidae; genus Diadema; species Diadema setosum. Next base: position 4,201,353 of record NC_092685.1, read on the forward strand.
TTTGATGTCCACTAATTGTAACTTCAAAAATTGGCGGTCAGCAAAGCGAGGGTTTCCCCCGCGTCCGCACGTCTTATGAATATTCATGTTTACAGCAGCCAAGCAATAAACGAATAAACAGCGGCGCGTGTACTCTGATATGGAAGGGTACGATCGGCAAGGACAAAATTTAAGTGGATATTTAGCCGTCCTGAACAGTCTGAGTACAATGATACCCGACTTGAGAGTAAACTAAATGACGTACATGAGCTGCATAGTATCCTGCAGTTGTGCAAAATACAATAAAATAACGGCATTCGTTGTTTTCATTTGGGCACGCCAGTGGCGAACGTCGCTGTACGTAAATGCTCTTGTATGACCACGCCGTGTACTAAGTATTATACCATAATGAGGGTCCATATCACGCACACGTACACACGCAGATAGTGTTTCGTGTAACCATCGTCAATACATACACAGGCGCAGGCCACACACTGGCATACCGTACCCGAGAGTGCATTGTGTGCGTGCGTGCGTGTCCGCCGGAATATGACAGAGATTTCGCTGAACGCCATCATCTTTTTGACTTTAGTATCCCCACTGTCTCTGCAAGCTAAAATTCAATTCAATTCAATTCAACAGAACATTTATTTCCAGATCAATTCGTGTAACAGCAGTAACAATTCAGTAATGACAAACTGGAGGTGACAACTCAGTAAGCACAGCTTGAAGTGAGTGCACCTTTAATATTTGAAAATGTAGTTGAATCTGATTGAAACATAGCTAAAAAGACATTTTTTTTTAAAAATATATATATTTACAAGACGAAGTACAGATACACAAGAGACTAAAGCTAGGGATGCAGGAGGGAAAACAGATAGGAAGAAGGAAAAAGAGAAAGAAAAGAAAAGAGAAGAAAGAAAAAAATACATTAAGGAGAGGTAAAGAGAACCTAAAACACACACTTGTAATACTAAAACAAACAAGGCAACATTGTACATACATGTACATGTATTTCATTCTAGTATAATCAAGAGAAATTTAGCAGCCCTCACTATAAACTACCTTATATGGATGAATACAACTTTTTCTTGAGTCTTATCTTAAAACAATTTTGAGATGGTGCATTTCTTAATGTCTTTAGATAAATTGTTCCATTTCTTGGGGCCCATAAAACGAATATTATGTTGGTAAGACATTAGACCGGGGGCCCAGAAGATTTATTCAGCTGAAAAGGGTCACACTTTTTAATGGTCTCATCGTATAAGGATGTGGCCAAGGGTCAATAAAATGAATTGCTGGCAAGTCACATCCTGTACCGTAAGCCTACGGACCACAAAAAGGGACCCCGAAAAATGGATTTATTCAGCCGAAGGGGGTCACGGACAAAATTTGGTGGATATTGTTCCTTTGGGTGTACTTATCATGAAAACAGCAATGCCAGCTATTTCATCCTGTACGGGGCCCCAGACAGTAGCCCCAAAGGGCCCCACAAATATGGTGTTATTCAGCTGAAAAGGGTCACGGCTAATTTCTTTTGCAATGGAAGTAGTTCCCATCAGAGATATCCAAAACACCAATGCCAGCTATTTCATCCTGTACGGGGCCCCAGACAGTAGCCCCAAAGGGCCCCACCCCCCGTAGACCCTACGTACAAACACACACAAACATTGATTTTATTCAGTTGAAAAGAGTCACGGCTAATTTCTTTTGCAATGGAAGTAGTTCCCATCAGAGATATCCAAAACACCAAAACCAGTTATTTTATCCTGTACGGGGCCCCAGACAGTAGCCCCAAAGTGCCCCACCCCCCATAGGCCATACGTACAAACACACACAAACATTGATTTTATTCGTGCAGCTGAGAAGAGTCACGGCTAATTTCTTTTGCAATGGAAGGAGTACCCATCAGAGATATCAAAAACATCAAAGCCAGCTATTTTATCCAGTATATACGGGGCCCCGGACAGTAGCCCCCCCCCCCCCCCCCGGCACACACACACATTAGTTTCATTCAGCTGAAAGGGGTTACGGCTAATTTCTTTTGCAATGGAAGTAGTACCCATCAGAGATATCCAAACATTACCAAAGCCAGTTATTTTATCCTGCACGGGGCCCCAGACAGTAGCCCAAAATGCCCCCTCTCTCCTCCCCCTCCCCCCCCCCCCCACACACACACATTGATTTTATTCAGCTGAAAAGGGTCACGGCTAATTTCTTTTGCAATTTAAGTAGTACTCATCAGAGATATCCAAAACACCAAAGCCAGCTATTCTATCCTGTACGGGGCCCCAGACAGAAGCCCCAAAGTGCCCCCCCCCCCCACACACACACACCCACATACATTGATTTTATTCAGCTGAAAAGGGTCATGGCTACTTTCTTTTGCAATCGGAAGTAGTAGGCATACTCATCAGGGATATCCAAAATACTAAGGCCTGTTATTTTATCCTGTACTGGGCCCCAGACAGTAGCCCTAAAATGCACCCCTACACACACACACATTAGTTCCATTCAGCTGAAAAGGGTCACGACTAATTTCTTTTGCAATGGAAGTAGTACCCATCAGAGATATCCAAAATACCAAAGCCAGTTATTTTATCCTGTACGGGGCCCAGACAGTATAGCCCCAAACACGGTTAATTTCTTTTGCACTAGAAGAAGTACCTATCGAGTAGGGGACTATGAAACGGGCTCCGTACGTGTGTGTGTCCGTGTGTCCGTCCGTCTGTCTGTCCGTCCGTCTGTCTGTCTGTCTGTGCGTCCGTGTGTGATCAAAATGTTCAATTTGCTACTTCTCTGTCATTTATGAGCCAATTTTGATTCTGTTTGCTTTATATGATAGCACTACATGGGAGCTTTGAAACTTCTACACAGAATTTCAGTTGTGACCTTTGACCTTGACCTTTGACCTATATTGTACATTTTGCTTCAAAATGCTACTCCTTCGCCATTTCTAACCCGATTTCGATTCCGTTTGCTTTATGTGATGGCACTAGGTGAGGGCTTCAAAACTTCTACACAGAATTTTGACCTTTGACTTCTTTGACCTTTGACCTTGATTTTTGACCTATATTGTACATTGGCTACAAAATGCTACTCCTTCGCCATTTCTAACCCGATTTCGATTCCGTTTGCTTTATGTGATGGCACTAGGTGAGGGCTTCAAGACTTCTACACAGAATTTTGACCTTTGACTTCTTTGACCTTTGACCTTGATTTTTTACCTATATTGTACATTTTGCTACAAAATGCTACTCCTTCGCCATTTCTAACCCGATTTCGATTCCGTGTGCTTTATGTGATGTTACTAGGTGAGGGCTTCAAAACTTCTACACAGAATTTTGACCTTTGACTTCTTTGACCTTTGACCTTGATTTTTGACCTGCCTTGTACATTTTGCTTCAAAATGCTACTCCTTTGCCATTTCTAACCCAATTTCATTTCCGTTTGCTTTATGTGATGGCACTACAGTCTGTAGGTGAGGGCTTCAAAACTTCTACACAGAATTTTGACCCTGGACTTCTTTGACCTTTGACCTCGATTTTTGACCTATATTGTACATTGGCTACAAAATGCTCTTCCTTTGCCATTTCTAACCCGATTTCGATTCCGTTTTCTTTATGTGATGGCACTAGGTGAGGGCTTCAAAACTTCTACACAAAATTTTGGCCTTTGACTTCTTTGACCTTTGACCTTGATTTTTGACCTATATTGTAAATTGGCTACAAAATGCTACTCCTTCGCCATTTCTATCAAAACCCGATTTCGATTCCGTTTGCTTTTTGTGATGGCACTAGGTGAGGGCTTCAAAACTTCTACACAGAATTATTGACCTTTGACTTCTTTGACCTTTGACCTTGATTTTTTAACCGATATTGTACATTTTGCTACTAAATGCTACTTCCGGCGGGGACATATTTTACGCACCGCGTAATTTCTACTTTTCCTTGTTATGACATCATTTAGCTGAAAAGAGTCATATTTGTTTTTCTTTTACAATCGAAGTAGGCCTTAGTTTACATCATAGATACCCAAAACATCAAAGCCAGTTAGGTTTTCCCAGCCAATTTCGCACTTTTGTAAAATTCAAATTGGCTGGTACCCTACGTTCATTCAAATTCGCCTTGACTTGCCGAAAAGGGTATTTCAGTCATTAAATTTCGCGAAAGACAGTCAAATTCCAAACGTGTTCATTCAAATTCAAATCATGCTGTTTCTTTGTTTCAGATCATTTTAACGTGTCTTTCTATGTGTGTTTTCGTTTAAAGCAGTAAAAGTATCATATTTTTTTATCTAGTATAACTGGATTTGGTTGTTCTGTAACGCTCCTTCTCTTTCATATACATGTCATTATAGGCCTATACGTGTATACTAATGCAGATTAACTTCATTTTTTATAGTCATGACAGCATAATAGATACAGACGTATATCTCTAGAAGACATAGAAAGAATTATCAAAAAAAACCCAAACATTTGAGGATCATAACCTGGCACTAACCTTGCACCTTGCACATAACGAATAAAATCAATGTTTGTGTGTGTTTGTACGTATGGCCTATGGGGGTGGGGCAATTTGGGGCTACTGTCGGCTGAATAAATCCATTTTTCGGGGTCCCTTTTTGTGGTCCCTAGGCTTACGGTACAGGATGTGACTTGCCAGCAATTCATTTTATTGACCCCTGGCCACATCCTTATACATGTATGATGAGACCATCAAAAAGTGTGACCCTTTTCAGCTGAATAATGCTCTGGGCCCCCGGTCTACATGGTTCTGGGTCTGGGCAAATGCATTAATGACGAGGAGCGTGTATTGTAATTATGCACATTCTGATTGATATCAAACAACTGAACAAAATGGTCAGGCATAAGTTTGTTGACACACTGATATACAAAAATACATTGCTGATAGGTGGTGATATTTTTCAAAGAAAGCAATTTTAGTTTTGAGTATAACGGGCCTGCTTTAGATTTCGGGTTCGCTCCATGTATAACTCTTACTATTTTATTTTGCTTTGAAGTCAATTTCTTTAGACTGGACTGAAAAGTACTTCCCCACACCATGTTGCAATAAGACAAATAGGGCAAAACAAGAGTGGAGTATAACATCCGTAATACATCAGTAGGTAACATGTAGCTTAGTCTGGATATAATACCAATGCTCTTTGACATTTTTTTCTCTGTCTCTTTTATATGAGGTTTCCATGTTAATTTTGAATCTAAAATAACACCAAGAAATTTAGTTTTCTCTACCCTGGGAATTTGAACATCATTCAATTCCACTTTAACAAATCAGTGTCGTATGATTTGTTACGATTACTAAAAACAATAAAGTTACATTTGCGGGGGTTAACAGATAATCGATTTGCATGAAACCATGTACACAATTTTGAAAGGCTACTATTTACTTGATCTTGCAAAGAAGGAAGATCCTTACCACTGAACAATATATTAGTGTCATCAGCATATAATATGTACGATGAGGTATCGGAATTAGAAACATTTCCAATGTCATTTATGTATAATATAAACAACAGTCGTCCTAATAAAGACCCTTGTGGAACTCCACATAATATCTTCTTTAAGTCTGATATACAACTGTTATATTTTGTACATTGGTATCGATTGGAGAGGTAGCTTTTAAACCAATTGTATGCTACACCTCTAAAACCATAGTGCTTAAGTTTAGCTAACATAATATTATGATTAATTGTGTCAAAGGCCTTTGACAAGTCAACAAAAACACCAATTAGAAAGGAATTTTCCTCAAACGTATCAACAATCTTATTCGCAATGTCAGTTAGGGCCATGGAAGTTGAATAGTTGCTGCGAAAGCCGTACTGATAACTACCCACAATATCATTTTGATCAAGAAACTTAACAGCACGGTTGTAGACAATCCTTTCCAAAATTTTCGAAAAACAAGGAAGCACTGAAATTGGTCTGTAATTTGACAATTCACATTTGTCACCATTTTTAAACACAGGGGTTACACGAGCAATTTTCAATTTATCTGGAAAGACTCGGACGAAACCCGGTCCAAGGCACGTAGGAGACCCTCCCGCTGCCGACGGCACCGGTCTCGGGGGCCCGGAGCCGACGGCTCGGGAGGAGATAGACAAACCAGCAACGCCGGAATAAAACAGGAAATACATAAGGCCCCGACAACAACAACAACTTCGCCTTTTACTGTATAAGATGTTAGCAAGGTGTGTTTTCAGTTGCTAAACCCCTGGGCCGTCGCATCTCAGTAGTGTGTAGGTGAGAGAAAGGATGAGACGATAGACGTAGCTTGAATCCTCACAGTTCGATTTTTATTCTCAAGCTTTCGGGCCCTGCCCTTTATCAGGAGATGTGATGTGTAAATTACATTTTGGCTGGTTGTGAGCCGGAAATCAGTTGGTAATCGGTTGCGGGAAACATTTAGTGATGATGGGTGGAGGTAGCCGTGCAGTAGTTAGGTGTGTATGTGCGTTTTATAGTAGCTCAGTAAGGTAAATATATATAAATATATATATATATATATATATATATATATATATATATATATAAATTAGAGAGAGAGAGAGACATGTATACATAATATATACAAATATATAGATTATATTTGATATAGATATATAGGCCTATACATATGTATTATATATATACATATATATATATATATATACTCAGCAAAAAAAGAAAATAAACACTTTTTCAAGTTCATATTTCTCATAGAAAATTAAGCTAAATATTAATGCTTTATATACCATGTCAAAGGTAATTTAATGGGCTATCAACCTGGTAGGTCAATGAAAAGACAAACTTTACGCATGAGTGAACACATTCGTTTTTCTCTTCCAAAGCACAAAAGTAAAAATTGCAAAAATGGACAAGTTGTCATTCATGCGTATTTGTGCTCTTCCATGTGACAATGACAACAAAAGACGATTCAAAACAACAAAAAATACAAATCAAGTTTCAAAAATCATCTTATGATCTCTATAATGACTTTGTAGTCTGCAAAGATAAAGAAAGGCGAAAAAATAATAGAGATAAAATAAGAATCTTCTGTCAAATCCAAATTCAAATGGCATGAAAGAGGCAATATTAATTAAAGTTGTGGAAATTTCACATGTTATTTCAAATTAAGAACATTGAAAATGATACTTGGTTCTTGAATTTGTGTCATGAATTCTTAAATTCCTAAATCAATAGAATGAAATAAAGAAAGTCTGCCCATTTTATCACCTTTGCGGCTTACTCCCTGTGTCATTTTGAAGTTTAGATTCGACATCAAACTCCGATTTTTCCCCTTTAGTTTCCCCATTTTGTTTGTGTTTGAGGATATAAAGAGATACAATGGGACGAAAACTTATTTTTGCTATTATATTCATGTCTCTCATTGTGTTAAACTGGTATTTTGTTATCATTGCTATCTTGAAGGGCGTTGGCAAATGAACGACAAAATGTCAATTTTTGCAATTTTTACTTTGTGTCTTGAATGACAGAATTTACTGTGTTCACTCATGCATGACTTTTCCCTTTTTGCAACCTGGAAGCCGTTTTAAGATACTCGAAATGGTCTCTAAAATTGTGGAAAGGAATTGTGCTTAAAAAATATTCAGGGAATTCAGGGAATTGAACACACAATTGATTTTGGCAGCCGTCTTAAATGTCTCATATCTCTCAAGGATGAAAGGGTTACAGCAATGATATTCAGATTCAGCACCTGGGTTAGCAGGGTTAAAATCATCATCGATAAAAACAACAACAACAACAACAACAACATAGGGCGGCCCCAAAACTCACCTCGTTACCTGCTGCTCTGGCAAATTGACATAGTTTTCCTTAGCGTACAGCATGGTAGGATAGATATCTTTACTATTGTTTCTCAAAAGTACTTTAAATTGGAACTCCAGTGGGAGTCCTAAATTAGGCAAATCATATACCTCTTACATAAAGGTTTGAACAGACTAAACTCGAATATTGTACTTTTGCAGGTTTACTGCGACTTAGAAAATTAAAAAGTTGAATTTTAACCTTCATTTTGTGCACCCATCTAAGTGCTTCCGTGGCGGAATATCATAGGGAGCTTTTTTGCGACGCGTACGTTTAGACGACGGTTACGTTGGGCGTTCTCCTCTCTCCCTGAGTCGTGATGCAAAGTAGCTTAAGATCACGCGAGGACGCAATTTATACAAAGTAAATGGCGCCTCTATAATCATTTTGTTCATTGCATCAAGATAGCTCTCTGCGTCATGAATTTGAGCGGGCGTGGTGGCTCAGAACCGACCATGAAAACTCGGACAACGCAAGATTGATCTTGATAAGCAATTTCGTGCATGCGCAGAACAGTCTTATTTTCCTGTGAAAGTCCGCGAAACTCTAAAGCTCCCTATAGTCCTACGATATGATGAGGTAGCAAGTCAAATTTATATTTTCACAACGGCCTATATGTGATTCCTGGTAGGTGGTTCACTGAGCTGTAAAATCAGTCATATACGTTTATGTGGCGTGAGTTCAGTAACACAGATCGCAAAACGATTGGGGGATCAATCTGTCACAAGAACTCTGAAATATATTGTTTCACTATCCATTTTCGCAAAAAAAAAAAAAATGTCGTGCGTAATGTATTGAACCTACATTTCGGATTAATTGAGATGAAATTTTACCTGGGAAAGCTACATTTAGACAAGCAGTTGATCCTCTATTCCTATGGATGCCTCTTCTTGTTTATAAGATTGAAAAAAAAAAACCAAACAAATCATGACTTTTATTTTCCTCCGATTTACAAACGCAAACTTAATTTGGGATAGTTTTGGATAGAGCTATTATGCACAAATTGCATAGGAATCAAAGCGCGCACACGCTGGCCTTTGAAGCGCGCAGCTGATTGGTGCGGCGGAGAGTGTGTTCAACATTAATACATTTTGACGTCATAGAAATCAACCCAGTATTCTCAGTGAATATCGGTCATTCGAAGACACATTTTTGCTTAATTTTAGACATAATTTCTCGCTCTCTGTATCAGGTGTAAAGTTTCCTGTGTAGACATACCAAATTTGACAAAGTTGAAAATTATTGAAGTTCAGCATTAAGTGTGTATGCTACATGCTATGCCGAACGAAGCAATGTTTCGTTTTGAGTATTTCGATCGAATTAGTGTAGAGAACATATAGGGCACGTCATGATTCTGTGAGAATCTTTATCTTTTCTAATATCCATGAATGGTGCACTGGCGTAGCCAGGGGGGGGGGGGGGGCGATGGGGGCGGTCGCCCCCCCTAAGATTTGGACCGAGGAGTTGGGAGGCGGAAAAAAAAAAATGCGTGTATACTGTATGCATGCACATGAAGCGGGTCTCCTTTGCAACCTTTCATCAAATAAGATAAATTTTTTTGAATATTTCACTCAAAGAGTGCACCAGATCGTTGAATTTCAATTCAAAATATGCAAAATCTCTCGTGCTTGGGAGGGGGATACCCCCTCCCAAACCCTCCCCCTCTTTGCCGCTTTCCCTAGCTAAGTACACTTTTTAGATTAAAAAAAATTCTGAATAATTCTGAGTGCACAAGACTTTTCACTAATATTCCGAAAACTGAAGGTTCCCTCATGTATAAGGGGAATTTCCCCTTTTAATCGACCCTTTCCTCCCTCAGCCCCCCCCCCCCATCATTTTTTTTTTTTGATTACCCAAATGTTGATTCCATCAAATATGCTTATTATGCGTATACGAGATATCTCAATTTCAGCCTTAAAAAGATACAAGCTCCATCGGAAGGGAAGAGTGGAGATAACACTCGCCAACGCCTTCTTCCTGTCCCCCCCCCCCCCCCCCCCCCGCCATGCAAAGAAGTAGACTGTGGCTATACCAAGATCGCTTTATTTCAATTCTAAAAACGCAAAAGCTCCGCGAGCGGGAGGGGGAATCCCCCTTCCCCTAAGTTCTATCTCACTAGACTTTATACATACGCACAGATGGTGCACATTCGGAATAAGAACTAAATTCCGTGATTTTAACACTTCGATGAAAAAGTGTTGCACCAAAAATTTGCACCAGATCGCTGAATTTCAGGTCTGAAAACGCAAAATCACCTTCGTGTGGGAGGGGATATGCCCCTATCTACACCCTCGTGTGCATGCTTTTTCTGTTTGATTGCTGAACAGACAGCGTTCATGATATTCAGTGTAAGAATTAATACAAGAAGACTAGTGTGTTTGAATTATACTGTTTTATAGGCAAATTGTTCAATAATAATCTACAATAAAATATAAGGCAACCTTAAACAAGTGGGACTGTTTCAACTCGTTAAAACACGCAAAAACATGCATCAAATTGCACCATTTGCAACATCAAAATGCAAAAAGTTCTCACCGTAGGAGGGGGGGGGGGGGGACACCCCCTCCCACACCCTCCCCTACCCCCTCGCTCGCTCCGCTCGCTCGGGTTCAGTCGAGTTCGTGATATACAGTGAAAAGAATTAATACAAGAAGTGTATCTAAATTATACCATTTTATAGGCAAATTGTTCAATAATAATCTACACTAAAATATACTGCTACCTTAAACAAGTGGGACTGTTTCACGTCGATAAAACGCGCAAAAACATGCATCAAATTGCACCATTGCAAAATCAAAATGCAAAAAGTTCTTACCGTGGGGGGGGGGAACCCCCCTCCCACACCCTCCCCTCCCCCCTCGTTGGCTCCGCTCGCTCGGGTTCAGTCGCGTTCATGATATTCAGTGAAAAGAATTAATACAAGAAGTGTATTTGAATTATACCATTTTATAGGCAAATTGTTCAATAATAATCTACACTAAAATATACTGCAATCTAAAACAAGTGGGACTGTTTCACGTCGTTAAAACACGCAAAAACATGCATCAAATTGCACTATTTGCAAAACCAAAATGTAAAAACTTCTCACCGTGGGAGGGGGGAAACCCCCCTCCCACACCCTCCCCTACCCCCTCTCTCGCTCCGCTCGCTCCGCTCGCTCGGGTTCAGTCGCGTTCATGATATTCAGTGAAAAGAATTAATACAAGAAGTGTATTGGAATTATACCATTTTATAGGCAAATTGTTCAATAATAATCTACACTAAAATATACTGCAATCTTAAACAAGTGGGACTATTTCACGTCGTTAAAACACGCAAATCCATGCATCAAATTGCACCATTTGCAAAATCAAAATGTAAAAAGTTCTCACCGTGGGAGGGGGGTTCCCCTCTTACCCTCCCCTACCCCCTCGTTCGCTCCGCTCGCTCCGCTCGCTCGGGTTCAGTCGCGTTCATGATATTCAGTGAAAAGAATTAATACAAGAAGTGTATTTGAATTATACCATTTTATAGGCAAATTGTTCAATAATAATCTACACTAAAATATACTGCTACCTTTAACAAGAGGGACTGTTTCACGTCAATAAAACGCGCAAAAACATGCATCAAATTGCACCATTTGCAACATCAAAATGCAAAAGTTCTTATCGTGGGAGGGGGGACACCCCCCTCCCACACCCTCCCCTCCCCCTCGCTCGCTCCGCTCGCTCGGGTTCAGTCGCGTTCATGATATAAAATATACTGCAATCTTAAACAAGTGGGACTGTTTCACGTCGTTAAAACATGCATCAAATTGCACCATTTGCAAAATCAAAATGTAAAAAGTTCTCACCGTGGGAGGGGGGAAACCCCCCTCCCACACCCTCCCCTACCCCCTCGCTCGCTCCGCTCGCTCGGGTTCAGTCGCGTTCATGATATTCAGTGAAAAGAATTAATACAAGAAGTGTATTGGAATTATACCATTTTATAGGCAAATTGTTCAATGATAATCTACTCTAAAATATACTGCAATCTTAAACAAGTGGGACTGTTTCACGTCGTTAAAACAAGCAAATACATGCATCAAATTGCACGATTTGCAAAATCAAAATGTAAAAAGTTCTCACCGTGGGAGGGGGGAAACCCCCCTCCCACACCCTCCCCTACCCCCTCGCTCCCTCCGCTCGCTCGGGTTCAGTCGCGTTCATGATATTCAGTGAAAAGAATATGAATTATACCATTTTATAGGCAAATTGTTCAATAATAATCTACACTAAAATATACTGCTATCTTAAACAAGTGGGACTGTTTCACGTCGATAAAACGCGCAAAAACATGCATCAAATTGCACCATTTGCAACATCAAAATGCAAAAAGTTCTTATCGTGGGAGGGGGGACACCCCCCTCCCAAACCCTCCCCCCCCCCCCTCCCCCCCTCGCTCGCTCCGCTCGCTCGGGCTCGGTCGCTTCGCTCCCTCGCAGACTAACCGCCCCCCCTAAGATGAAATCCTGGCTACGCCGTTGGAATGGTGTCATGTCCGGAGGATTCTTTTCTTCCTCCTCCTTAGTGCCCAGCAGTTTTTGGTCCAGGTCGATCATTTCAATAAGAGTAGAGCTGGAAGATCGGTCAATTTTCTCTGCAGTGGGCAGCACAAAATCTTAGCTCCCTAAATTGCTATGAAGCTGCGTCATTAATGTCTCCTGCTCATTATTTTAATCTAAAAAAAAAAATTATCTAAAAAAAGTTGATATCAATATAATTATATCCATGTTTTGTTGAAGCTATGTGATTAAAGTTCCTTAAAATATTATGTACTCATGTAAGCGTTGTGTATATTGCTTTGTATTACTTTATATGGAAATAAAATCATTTGAATTTGAACCACCCTTTAACTAGCAAAATACATTGTATTACGATTTCACTTTTCATTATTTAGGAATTTTACGGTTTTCATGATGGCCGAAGGTCCACACCTGGCAGACATCCGAGGTTTCCATGATTACGATGGAATTTATTATTCTAATCTGGTGTTGGACTCCAGTGTCGAGGCTCTGAGAACATTTGAAGTTCGTCACGACGACGTATGGATTGTAACCTATCCAAAAGCGGGTGAGAAATACCTTGACATTTATTTCGAACAAGCGAAATAAAGGTATAATCATGGAATGCGAATGTTTTTTTGTGTTTTTTTTTTTGGGGGGGGGGGCGTTCACAAAGACGACGATTATTGTGTGTAGGATTTGCATAGGTTAATGAGTCATTTTTGTAGAAAGTACGTGGAAGTTTAACCATTGGTGTTCGAAAGCAGCAACAGGTAGTCAAGTCAGTCAGTGCAGCTGTAATTACACATCTTGTTATTACTAAGTGTAGTAAATCAATATAGATATTCGTGATAATGCTTTTATCTCAAGAGTCATTTACTTTGTCATAAGTACAGACTCACAGTATAAACTTAAAGGGATCGTATAGTTTTGGCTGAAATCTAACTTAAGGTTTATAACATTTTTTGATGAGATAATGAGAAAACTCTCATGAAATATGAAAGAGTATGTAATTCCACAAGGAAATCAACGTTATTTGATGAAAAATTTGTTTTGAAATGGCTGAGATACCAAAAAAGAGCAATCGTAATAAAAGGTGTCCTCCAAATATGCCCCCCCCCCTCATCTTGAAAACGGATCGACCCCCAGCCCAACACGCAGACGAAATGCAACCATATACACGAGCACAAACACAACAAGATTCTCTATTTGTGCAATAAAAGGAACCCATTGGATGTTGGAAATTGTTGGTCTCATCCTCTCGGACGGCTACCCAGAGAAAATTGACCGCTCTTCCAGCTCTACTCTGATTGAAATGATCGACCTGGACCAAAAACTGCCGGACACTAAGGACGAGGAAGAACAGAATCCTCCGGACATGACGCCATTCATGGAGAAGATAAAGAAAGCGCCCTCACCGAGAGTCATCCAAACTCATCTCAGACTGAAATACATGCCACAGGACTTATTAACGAAGGCCAAGGTAATTTGTGTGTGCATTACAGGCAGGGCTTGCTTTTTGCACTATTTTTGATACAAAAATATTACGTAAAGACTCAAGGAGTGGCCTGCAGCAATAATAGGACAAATTTACCCATGAACCATGGCTTAAATTCGCAGTGTAATAACATGTCCCATCCTGAAAGCAAGAGAATATTTCAATCTGGAGGGGTGAAGGTTGTGTTGTGAATTTCCTTTAATTTGTCTCTCTATACAAATAAAATATATGATTTGTAATATTTCAAATTACACATCAGCAGTTGCGATCTTAACAATTTCATTTAGAGGGAGACAAATTGACTTACATATCAATAGCAACACTGTCGATGTCTTTACATTGCTATAACTTCTGATACTTATAGCCATCGTTTGTTCATTGGAAAAGTTTCGAAATGCATTCGCCTCAAATAGACACTAATTAATCCATAATTTAGTGGTAATTCAATGAGCTTAAATGCACAGATGAGAGTGACTTTAATGTTGTCGCGTTCAGAATGACAATTGATGCATCTCATCTCATGGAGTAATTGCAATCATTTCACATTTCACGATTCTCATTTTTAAAAGGATGCTTTGAAGAAGGTTTGTAAAAAGTTACATTCTCATTTGTTTTGATCATCTCCCTGAAAATGAAATCAGATGATATACATCGCACGCAACCCCAAGGATACTGCAGTATCGTTTTTCAACTTTACCAAAGATTATCCGGCCGAAATCCCACTGACATGGAACAGACTGTTTGAACATTTCATCTCATCAAGTAAGGACGAATTTGATTAAAAAAAAAAAGAACCCAAATGATTTCAGCTCTAGCGAATGTTTCACCTTAGAAGCTTTGAAGCGATAACGGAGACATCCCATTTATCTCGCCGTCACCAACACTGTCACACGCACTCCTTTAAGATGTTGGGAACTGACCAACCCCCCCCCCCAAAAAAAAAAAAAAAAAAAAAAAACACACACGAATCTCTATTATTCATTAGAGAAGGAAAAGGAAAATACATATAGGTAAAAAGCAGGTACAAAGGTCTTGTGAAATAATAAATATATTACAAGCGTTATTACACCATTTACTTTTGAAAATATGTTTTTTGACAACTCCAGGGATTGCAACTCGGGAGACCTTGGTCTTTATTTTGAAGAAGAAAAGAGATACAATGTGAAAGTTTCAAAAGTAGATTTTTTTTTTTTAGAAACTCTGTACAATGGAACATAAAAACTTAACTGATGATGATGATGTTGTTGTTGTTGTTGATTTTGCTCATTTGAAAGGGATGGTGAAGTTTTGGTTGAGATAGGGCCTCAGGTTTCCAACATTTTTTTTTTTTGATGATGATTTTTTGAGAATAATGAGAAACCTCTTAAAATATGAAAGTGCGTATAATTACAAAAGAAATTTAAAGTTCATTTGATGAAAATTGGTTTTGAAATGACTGAGATATCCAAAACAAAGTGATCCTAATAGAAGGTGGGACCCATCTTTTAATAGGACCTCTTATTTTGATGTCCAAGCCATTTCAAACCAAATTTCATCGAATAATATTTGAATTCGTCTTAGAATTGTATGCTTTTTAACATTTCATAAAGTGGTTTCTAAGTATCTTGCAAAAAAAGTTGAAAGCTGAATTCTACCGTCAACCAGCACTATCCTATCCCTTGAAGCTATTGTTAAGATAAGTGACATTTTTTCTCCTTTTTCTTTTTGTCTCCAACAGATCCTCAGTACGGAAAGTGGTCAAGCCATGTAAAAGAATTCTTGGAAATCCGACAAGAGGATAACTTGCTCTTTGTGTTCTACGAGGACATCTTGCAGGTTTGTCAGCAAGCGCAGGGAGTTTAATTATGAAAAGTTTATCACCGGTGGGAGGAAAGAGCAAAATCTGTTCCTATATGAGAGGCCGGGAAAGGACGACGGATATGATGATTGCATACCTGACTTTATGTCTCAGAGAGAAATATACGGCAAACCGTGAGCAAATATAAACATTTCATAGATGTAAGAGCCGATCATGTGGGTGCACGTCACGAATTGGACACCCATAAATCATATGGCCCACGAATCATACAGCCCATGAGTCCGACACTAAGCAAACAAGGCCCCGGAACAAAGCCCCGGAACAAAGCCCCGGAACAAGGCCCCGGAACAAGGCCCACGAGACCGGACACATTAAGCCCCGTGTTGTAATGTCGAAAATCAAGTAAAGCATTTGGACAAGATGACACACGCACACACACACACACACACATACACATACATTCAAACAAACACATACACAGACACAGCAACATCCATGCAAACCGGAGCAGATAAACACAGGACGAAAGGGTCGTGAGACGAGGAAGCCGACGTACATTCAACATGCCATATACAGCTTATTAAAATAAGATCCGCATATGAGAAATAAAGACAATTTTCTTCTCTTTTTTTAGGATCCTGTGAAACACATCAAAATGGTGGCTGCTCACATCGGACGCACTCTCTCAGATGAAGTCTTGCAGCGAGTCCTTGAAAACAGCTCTCTATCAAAGATGAAAAAGAACTATGAGGGGAAAGCTACTGAACAAACAGAGAAGCAAAACGAGTCAGTGAGACTGCAATTTGTCTTCAAAGGTAATGCATCTCAACAATTTTTCGAATATCAAGTCAGTCTCTGATAGAACCTGTGTAATTACATACCCTGATATTCATTGGTGCAGCATTCATGCAGATTTACGAAATATTTGAAGTGGCATAGATGTGAATCATAGTGTCATAATTATTATCCCACGTTATGCTAGTGAAGTTTATTAGCCCATCTGATCCAAAGGCTCAAAGTGAGCTATTGCGATCATTAATTCATCGTCCGTCGTTTGGCATAAGTAGTGTGTAAATTACTGTACATGTCAGCCTCTTCTTGAAACGTTATCATGCCCATAACAGGAAGTATTTCCCCAAACCTGGCATAACAGGTAGCGTGTCTAAGGTTAAAGGATCTTAATTTATTCAAATGGGCACAATGACTCCACACCTTCCCTCCCCTCCGAATCAAAGGGGCCTGAAACCAACAAATTAAGGAATCTTTTAAAGACTTCCTTTGAACCACATGTGATAGAGCTGTTGTAAGTTAGTGCTATGAGTAAGTAACATTGATGATTTTAATTTCAAGTTTCACCCACTAGGTCTCTTGTCGTAATCATCTGCAAACCAATCCACTGATTGCAGAGTCTCTATAAGAGTTACTGCGTATAACACAGTCCTATAGCTTACAATAAAATCAACGGAATGCTGATGGCTGTGTCAAAGTGGATTAGATCAAGTGTGGAGTATTATACATTCGAAAGGAAAGTGACCTCAAACGATGTTTACATCATTATATCCAGCGATTTGTATATTTGTAGTAGATGGTGGTGATTGGATTGTACACTGGTCTTTGCTTTTCGAATAGAATGGCGGATAGAACGTTGGAAAGGGATCAATATGCAATCAAAATGTAAAGGATAGGCTTGAGGCTGGCAGAAGAAAAATAAATATGTAAAATCTTATGATATAAATGCATTAAACAAATAGTCTCTTGCAAACGCACAGGAAAGATTTATGATGAGACTAGTTCTTTCCTGGATTCTGTGAGCCTCACCTTAATGCCCCCCCCCCCCAAAAAAAAAAAAGAAAAAAAGAAAAAAAGATAGATCAATTAAAAAAAAAATTAAAAGGTCAGTCCCTCATTAAAGGGTCTGCTTTGTAAGTTGTTTTATCCGAAGCCAGGAGGTTGTCACTAATGTGATATAAGGTTACCTGTCTGCGCTACCTCGAAATATAGAAATCATAGCCAAGAGTTTCACAGTGTAACAATGTAGTATGATTATGACTTTTAACAACAATCATGGGATAACAACAGTTACCGTCTGAAAGAAGAGGAATGGTGATGTGTTAATATAAGTGGGTCTAATCATCTTCGTTTCTCTTTCCGCACAGGTCAAAAAGGGCGATGGAAGGATTATTTCACCGTGGCACAAAACGAAATATTTGACGAGTGGTACCGGAAGGAGATGGAGGGAGTTGATATCGATGTCTCATTTGAATGAGATTCGCCCGACATCATCAGCGATTGTTTATACCCTAAGTTAGTTATGTAGCTTTTGAAATATTGATCCACATCCCATATGGCATTTCTTGTTTCGTGTCAACCAAGGGCTTTATAAGGCATTGAGGAGTAGCGTATTCATTTCTACTTTCTTTAAGGTTAAGTAAGTAAGACCCACATTCTTTAAGGTTAAGTAAGTAAATGGTTATAACGTCTTCTTTCCCTTGGGACGCGCCCCTTTATTGTTGCCACAGCTCTATCCGCTGACCCATTCATTGTTATCACCCTTTAGTTTTACCAGAGAGGTGGGACATACGCCTTGAGGACGTAGAGGCACTTGAGGCATTGGTTGATGGAGGAGGAGGAGGAGGGGGGGGGGGGGGGCGCACCGGGTGCCCCTTTTATTCTGTTTCCTTTTTTAAATGAATTGAATTGAACTGAATTGAATTGAGTTGAATTGAATTGAATTGAATTGAATAAAAGAAAGAGAAAAATAATTTGCACTTAAGCCTTTTTTTTTTAGTATTTGCTTGTCAGCTGATTAAACCCGGAAATTGCACAAGGTAAACTACTGTACTTTGCGCCCCCCTCCTTTTACGGAATTCCTGGATCCGTCATGCCTGAGGGGGATTTGAACTCGAGATCTGCGAATGAAAGTCAAGAGTTTTATCCGCTCAAATCACCATCAGTTATCAAATATTGCTACACACAGTTGGTTAGATACATGCTCTTGCGTGATTTGCTCTTTTTAGGGGGGGGGGGGGGTTCAACAGTTTACTATTCATTTTCAGCAATTGAGTCCTGCATGCCTCTATACAATGGACGGGACAGAATTTAATGTTGAAAGGAGAAGTGTTATTTAACACTTACATTATAATTCATGTAATGAGAGTGTGTGCTAGAACACAAGAAACCGAAAGTGCACTTAACCTATAGCTCCTCCAAAAGAAATGAAGATGGAGTAGTATCTGTATAAACAATTTCACGAGCAGATCAAAAGAAATGTATACAAACGTACAGGTTTGGTGAAAGTGACTTTACTCATGATATTGATGATATCGTGCACTACTGTTGTAACATGGCGTATTGTCATGCGCATCTAAGAGGTCAGCAAATGCATGGAATTAATCTTGATTTGTGAATAGACTTTCCTAATAATAATGTGCTCTACTGATCTTTCTGCATCGCTGAATCCACATGTCTCCGGTGAAAGGACCCTTAAAAAAGTAATGTTATAGATGAAAAAAAGTTTGAATGGGCGCTTTTGAATGGTCTGTGGCTAAATACCGCTACATAAATGCCGTTCATCGTCATCATCATATTCATCATTGTCATCATCATTGTCATCATCATCACTCTCATACGCACTTGCATTCACAAACACAAAAGATTCGGGACAGATAAACACATAAATCTGTGCGAAGTGTATGCAACAACCCTGGGCTATGTGTTCTTGGTGTGCTGGGCAAGACTGGTAACCTAGCCCGTTCCTTGTAATACTGTTCCATTAACCCACTCGGTTCGAAGTAAAACCTAGATTTGAGCGTCATCTTAAAAACACGAAGAGAGAGAAAAAAAGGGGGGTTAAAACTGGTCATTTTGTGACAATCATCATCATTGTAATCATCCTCATCGTCATCATCGTCATCATCATCATCATCAAGTTACTTCATTCGAATCACGAGCAATTTGATCGCATAAATAATGTCAAAGGCATTTCAGAGTTCTGTTCTAATGAGCTCATATACCTAGCGACGTTAATACCATAGTCCACGCATTCATTCAAGAGAAATTTAACCAAATCTATATTTAATTTGTTATAAATGTATACAATTGAATAATGTGTGGATTCGGTGAATGTAGCAGTCGAACGGTAGAACACACGAGTGGAGTTTGTGGAAAAGCGGTCAATCCGTTCGAAAGATATGATTTTTCTTAGTTTTAATTGTGTGGTGCTGCCATCTTGATTATTAATTTTGAAGAGTTGTCTGCTGTGGGGCCAAGGGGCAGGAGCCAGGTGAGAGGTGAAAGTTTCCGAATGCATGGCTCTTTTGGATAATGTAGTCATTTATTCAAATGAAACTTATGTTCTTTCAATGTTGTGCCAATCATATTGTGAAACTGTCGTCTCGCATTGTCGAGACATGCTCTAGACTTATTGGGAGATCCATGCCATGTGGAGGAGGCATACCAGTCGCCATAGCGATATTTCTGATTCTGTACTAATTGTTTGTCATATCTTGTTTTTTTTTTAAATACATTCATTATAACATAATTATGTTAAATGTATAATATGTGAGTTAACTGAAATGGTAGAAGGTGGAAGTAGCAGGTTTTATTAGCTGTATTAGGAAAGCTCAGATTTTCAAATGTTGTATAAGGAGTGATATTTTATCAACCAGTTATGGATACAGCTGTACATCAATTTCTTATCAAATTTTCGCAGTATATAATAATTTTGAACTTCTCGCGGAAATGTTGTAGCCGGTTTCTCAGTTTATATATTAATTTTGATTTTTTTTTCCAAATTATATGACATGGTTTTCTATTATTTTCTCTTTCAGTAATTGCTATTCTTTTTTTTTTTTTTGCATATGGAAAATGAAACATTATATTTTTGTTTATGCTTATATTATCATTAAGTATTTCAAATTGTTCATTTCCGTAACTTGTTTCATTTATTAGTCTCTTAATTTTGTACTTATTATTTTGTAATTTTTTACAATTTACATTCATATGCCATCTCTATGGCTTGGCACCTGGGTACCACTTGTTTTAACTCTCTGAATATATTGATTACCTGTCCATGTGTATGAAATGTGCAGGTGCACATTACTTTGACTCATTGGCAGTGGAAGGGTTAAGTGCATGACTACTCGGTGGCGTCGTGCACTACTTCTAAAAGCAGAGCAATTCCGACAGGTTTCTCCTCCACCTAATAAGCTTATTCCTGGTTTGAGTTCGATATTTATATACACCAATGTCAGAGGGGTAAAAAATGAATGTACAGCTAATTAGAAATCGATTCAATCAAGCACATTTTTTTTGAAAAAAAAGATATGATTTCAAAAGTGAAATATATCGAAGTAAAGTTGTAGATAGGAGTGATATCAGTATTTGTGTTATCAAAACCCAAAATTACTTTTAAGTATTAAATGTAATTAACCTTAGTATAGATGATTTACATTCGGCAGCAATTTCGGAGTACATTGTAGTTTAAATTTGTAAACTCATACAAGTTCAAATCCGAATGTAATTGTGTTTACTTTTTTAATTTTTAACTTGATGTATAACTTGACATAAAGTACACCTTAGAATCTATCGGAAAAATAAAGATATTATCATTATGCGAAACAGAGAGGGTAAATTCTTCCTTCATTTAAAGATAATATGTGCGGCCTAGGAATATGGCTTATCATTCTTTGAGGGTTCGGTGATATGTTATCATTGATGTCGGTATTTAACCATGCAACTTCCAGGTTTTACGACAGAAATTTGCCGAGAAATATCTTTCCACGCTTTTATTCGGAGGTTTCTTACTACAGCTGTTTCAGACGAATTTCAGCCAGGCCATACTCACACCAGCCAGCAGATAGGGCCTCCACAGCACTGGGCACATCATTAGAATCCCGCTATCTATTGACGGGCAGCCCAAGCATGAAATGACACTTATGCTACCACTGAACTCGAAATAATTAGAGTTCAGTGAATGCTACACAATGTGTATTTCACAACCACTGCGCATTTCAGTATCTACGGGGAGAAGATATTGAATGGTATTTAAACAAATTTGAAGTCGCTCCATGTAAAAAGATTTGCCTATCCAAAATGTAAATGATTCTCATACAGAAACGAATAACTTAGATCCCCTGTAGGCAACAAGTTCAAGATCCATGAGCCGTAAATATTTTTTTTTGACAATACATTATGCATGACTGCTCTTGGAGGCTATTCATTATATCCCACAATGAATTCCAGTAAGACTAAGCAAAAATTCTCCATTGGACCACATCAAGGAACGAAGATGTTAATTTCTATATGGTTTTGATTCGATTTGATTTGATTCTTTATATATGATTTCATTTTTCATATTTTTGATGTATTTGGAAATCAACCAGGATGAAATATCTAACAGGGATAGCGACAGCGATGGAGGAAAGATTGGAGAAAGAAGTTTGAGAAGACAGTAAAAGATCCATTGCAGCAGCGGGCGCACACTTTATTTACAAACACGAGCCATAAACCCCGGTTACAGGGTTGGAGGGAGACGGCGCTAGGGCTGGTGGCAGTAGAGAAGCACAATGAATGAATGAAGAATGAATAAATGAATGAATGAATGAATGAAGAATGAATGAATGAATGAATGAAGAATGAATGAATGAATGAATGAATGAATGGAGAATGAATGAATAAATGAATGAATGAAGAATGAATGTATAAATGAAGAAAGAATGAATGAAGAATGAATGAATGAATGAATGAAGAATGAATGAATGAATGAGTGAATGAATAAATGAATGGATGAGGAAAGAATGAATGAATGAATGAATGAATGAATGAATGAAGAATGAATGAATGAGGAATGAATGATTTCTTAACGAATGAATGAATGATTGAAAATTATATAAGATATATAGATAAAGATATTGAAAATAAAGAATATACGAAAAGGTTGTGTAATACATGAAAGATTCAGTGTCTTTCGTGCTTTATATCGATGTAGAACAAGTTGTATCACTCCAGCTCTAAATCTGCAAGGGTTTTGCGCAAATTCTGCTCAGAGGTCCTTAAACAGAGGCTTCGCTTTGGAGCGTCCCTAAAGTTCACGTGTTTCTGAAATAAGGCAAATTTTGTAGAGGAATTCAGTGTCATCAACCACACCTAATTTCTTTTTAACAGGCTTATATTAACATGGCTATTACTTTGTTATAAATTTTCTCAAGATTTATTTTTGTGCACTCATTTTTCACGAAAAAATTAATGGGCTGGGGATGATCTACTCGGATCTAAATGTGTACAAGACCTATAATAGTGTCATTACGTCTGGTACATGCAGTGCCTACCCTAAGGAACCCAATTTAATTACACGCTGCATCCCTAAATCACACCTAGTTCACCCGTCGCAATTTACCGGTTTCTCAGCTTTTTACCTTAATTATGGAATACAAAATTTCACTCTCACAGTTACACTGGTAACGTTTGTTTGTTTGTTTGTTTATATTTACATCCGTCTTCAGATTAAAAAAGAAATACATTCAAGTTGCATATACAATTTGTACATTGCGTATACCTACAGTATGAAGAAACGAGGGTTGCCCGTTCAGCCATATCTACAAAATATGACTGTTCTTCCAGAGGGTCTCGAATTTGCAATACAATACAAGAATAATACACTGTATACACAAAACATAAGAAAAAAAATAATGAAAATCATATACCGAACTGGTACAGTGAGAGACAGGTATGGAAAAGCAGAGCAAGGAAAACTAATAACGTTCACGCATGGTTCGGGATTTGAAATGAAGTATGCATGCATGACAGATTATTTCAAAAGGAGCTCGGCGTCATTCTTTCTTTGTTTTTCCCCACTTCGCTTCTGCTTTCGTCACCCACTATGATAAGCATTGTCACAATTGGACATAGGACTTCTCTCTTTTCAAGCCGCTACTGCTATTCTTTTCTGGTGTACTGGTGTTTTCACGGATTCATGCTTTCATATTCAAATCACTTCCAACTATATTGTACACTATTCAGCTATTACTCATATCAATGACAGTGTTATCTGATATATAGTTTTCAAACTATTAGGATCATAAGTGGGAAATGTTCTTTTGTAACACCTAGTAATTTGTTATCTATTTTAATATACCTGTGGACCACATAGAGACTGGTGTAGGGTGTTGGGAGCCAAAGGGTGGAGATGCATAATAGATTGTCAAGGGCATGATCTATACTAGGCGCTGCGCAACAATAGGCGCTGTTACATAGAAAAAAATTCTATAACGCAATAATACCTATAGCGCGATGATTATTATCAGGTCCTTTTGAAAAGTGTAGTACCCCCAGTGTATGTGTCGTTTTCACACATGTCAGCTGTTATAAAAGCATCACATTCATGTGAGATCTGTGTGGACCTGTGTGTATGCACGTGCTTGTGGAACGGCTATCCGTTCATCTCTCAGCTAACTCGGATCAATTTTGGTAAGTTGCACACAGTAGTTCAACTAAAATGTTTGCAAGAATCTTCAAGAACGAAATACGCAGATCGCCATGAGAAGAATGAAACTTATGCGCCCAAATCGTAAAATAGGTTCCCTGTACCGATGTGTGTTTACACACTGTGCGCAGAGTCTACAGCAGGAAATAGAGTCCTCAGCATTACATTTTGACGAAATGAATGCCAGTCACTGGGGAGGTACACTATTTCACAAGAATACCACATTTGATTTTCATGTTGTTTATGACAATGTCCTTAAAAGGACATATCTCTGTACAGGGAAGATGTCATTATTGTGAATGATTGTGATTGTGCATTTTCCTAGCCCTATTCACTATTTCCACCTGTCCTTCAGGGCTGCCCAATAACGTCGTTTTGGGATGGGTAGCACTGCCACGGACATTGTTTTCTTTTTCTTTCTTTTTCTTTTTTTATAGTCTTCGACGTTCATATTTCTCTAATTCATAAATTTTCATTCATAACTTATTGTCATGTAAATATCAAGTAAGAATTTATCTCATATCAGCATCTGTGAATTTGATTTGATTTGATTGGTCATTGCTCATGCAGATACGTACACATATTATATACATTGATGGTGCCATACATAATATACATTAATTGTTACCAAAGTAAGTTTCTTCATTACCTTTAGAATATACAGCAATACAGTTTCTTCATTGCCTTTACAATGTACAACAGAACATATCAGCGATGCAATGAATAACGTAGAAGGGCTACATCCTGTTTACCTTTGGGAACAGTAAATTTTCAAGATATGACATTTACTGCATAATTATGTCTAGGTCTGTTGTACCACAAAACATCCTATCCTATAAATTTTTCACGATAAAGCCTAATCCAGTAAGGAGATGTTTGTATTTTCTCAATAAACCACAACTGTAGACGGTTTAGTCTGGAAAGATTTTTGTTATAACTATTGTTCGTATTTTGTATATTTAACAATACTTAACATCAATTGTACAGGTTCAAATTTATACAGCGGTTGTTTCTATCCCTAACTCACATTTTGGAACTATTTTAAAGCACTAATTCTGGGGTTTTGTTTCATCCGCAAATTAATGACTTTATTAAGCATTACTTGATTTGCATGCAGCTCTCGTACATAATACATAACCTATAGAAAAAATAGGAGGGAGGGATGACTTGCATAGAGATAGGATAGAAGAAAGGAGAGAGGAGATGTCTGTCTGCTTTCGCTAATACACAAAGTTAGATCACCTGGATCACTGAATGGTAAAGCATGGCAAAGTATTTACTCTAATGCGAGGTACAGGTGAGAAGTTACAGGTCATGGTCGGTTACATAACATTACGCAATTAATTCAGAACGGCGATATTTTCACGAGGGAATTTCACATACAATTACAATGACATTATAGTATCACTGCATATCCAGAGAGCAGCATTGTCTTTACAGCTTTCTTAAAAGAATATAGACTTAAAAGTTCGAATTTCAGGAGGAAGAGAGTTCCAAATATCGGGTCATTTGTGTCTGATAGATTTCAGAGCCATCACCGTTTCAGGATTTTGTAAATAAAATTTATCAGATTGCCTAGTGGGATAAGAATGTATGTCCTTGTTTAACTGAAATAATGAGAAAAAGAAGATGGCAACTGACTGTTATACAAACGAAACATAAAAGTGAATTTTGCAAAAAATTAATGTCAGTTACCTTTAGTGTTTTTTATTCTACGAACAAAGGATCTGAATGGTCCCAATAACCTGAATTGGTGCATATACGTATAACTTTCTTTTGTGAAGCAATATACTGTCAATGTGACTTTTTGCAGTTGCCCAAACAATATGTTACAATATGAGATGTTCGATAATATCAACGAATTATAAAGCATAAATAAAATATTCTTTGGGACATAATACTTAAGCTTACAGAGTATACCAACATTACGAGACACTTTATCTGAGATGTATTACACATGAGCATTCCATTTCATATTTTCATTTATATGATATTCCAAGAAATTTGACACTTTCTTTTTGTTCCAATAATATACCATCCACCATAATATTTAAATGGAATCTACACCATACAAGCAATGTTTTTATGTAGATTCCTCATATTTCACATGTTTTATTGTCTGAAAATGCTGTATTTGTCAATTCGCCCATGCATTTTGGGGGGTTATGTTCATGGTTTATTTGTTGAAACGTGGAATATGGAACAATAAAAAACAACAACACACAACCATGACTTTGTGACATAATACAATGTAGCCCTACAGCTCTGCCTGTTGCACATAGCGTTAATCGTCATTGAGAACTGTATATGTCAACTTTGTGATCAAATGTTTAGTAATTTAATGTCTATTGCGTAAACATTTCAAAACTGAGCACTTTTTACTGACTTTATGTAGAATATACACAAACTCGATATATTGAGGTACCTCTTCCCCCCTTTCGAGGCAACACCATTAATTTTTTTTCCCGCACATTTAAATTAATGTTCCCCCAAGCGAAAGTACACAATGCCCTATTAATATACCTCTTCTTCATCAATGCCTTTTACATTCAACAGTGGTGCTCTTTCCCTTTAATAAACTAAATACATGCATATACACACATGCCCCCTCACATGTATCATGATTAATACAAATGCGTCGTTTTAACACTTTGTAAACCGTATGGCTTATACCAGCTTGCTATTAGTTCATGTACCTTTGAACCACAATCGTACAAAATGTTTTCCAACAACATTGCCAACTCGATTCACAATGCACACATCACAATGAACACCCAGGAATACCAACCGCTATACTCGGGTAATTACCGATAATAATGAAACATCGCCACAATAAGAATACATTACTGTTTACAGCGAATTTGACTTAAATAATCTTTGTCTTATTCATTGTTCATTCAAGGAGATATTGATCAGTTGCTGATAATTTCTTGTGTATGTTTAAGGCAGCAATAATTGATTAAAGTCCGTGTACACAGGTCCTTGTATGAACAATGATACGGCCATTGAGGTCAGACCTGATAATTTATGTATGCAAGACTCTATAAGCATACACACCAGTATCCAGTGGCCTCTCAGATCTACACAGAAAGTGATACTTTTTTTTTTTTTTAAAGTTGTGAGTGTATAAGTGTATATACGAAAATGATAACTTGCCATTTTCGCAAACTGCTCGTAAGCTGATAACTCCCATCCAACTTTTTCACTCACAAGCGCGATGATCCACAGAGGTATAGAATAAATATATACGGAGGGTATGTGTAACCCATTTTCAGTAGTGACTGGAATGGCAATTGTCATGGTAACGGCAAGAATTCAGCTTCCTGATTAGCTGTTGCTATTTGAAGTTGCCATTCCAGCAAGAGTTGCTATCCTAAAAACTTTTATGAAACGGGGCCCTGGGGGGCATTTCATGAAGCATTTTGGTCGGATATTTTTCTGACAAACTGTTACAAGCTCCTGAAATCCTTGCATTTGATTGGCTGAGAGCCCAATTGTCCGACAACTTGTCGGACAAAATGCTTCATGCATGCCCCCCTGGTCTTCCACTGAGTCACCAGTAATAATCCGGACAGTAATTATGTGAACACTCAAGTTCCATGTTAGAAAGAAGTATGACCTGGCTCATCACGATTATGTGAACACTCAAGTTCCATGTTAGAAAGAAGTATGACCTGACTCATCTCGCAACTTCTGGATAGTATCATGGTTACTTCTTGAAAATCATTTATTTGCTCCCCACCAATCACCAGTGCCTACTGATCAACATTTGAGATGTAGAGTATGTCGTCAAGCTACATTGAAAAATAAAGCGGAAAATTTTGTAACATTGTTAGTAATTTTTTCCATTAGTGAGCATGAAAAACATGGTTAATCCTGAAAATTTACAACCCGTTCACTGACTGGATATGATGTGTCTATATAATTCAGCGTAACTATGTCCGATGATGCTGTTAAATGCCGGATCAATACGGAACAACTTTTGAGAAATCAGCATCAAAGTGTCTCAATCATCGCATCGGCACGGAAAGTAAGTTAAGGTCGTATAGTTCAATGTAAGCAAGTGACTGTCCATCCATGGTTTGACTCTCATTTTCTGTTAATTGCTGATGACATGCAGTCGTTCAATTACGGTAATTCATTCTGCTTGTTAACAGCTTGAGCAATGTTATCAATAGCCAAATCAAGTCAATTCAACTCACACTAAGCAAGCAAAAGCAACGCGGGATCTAAGCAAGCAAAAGCAACGCGGGATCTAAGCAAGATGACGCCGCTGCAGTCACAGTATCACTTTGTACAGATATTTTAAATGAACCCGTAGGACACTGGTATGTAAGGAAAGTGAGGTCGAATAATCATAACTTTCGTTTCATAATTTTGCTCTTTTATGAAAAAAATATATATATGTATACATGTATGTATGTATATATATATATATATATATATATATATATATATACATGTATATATATTTATTTTTTTTTCAGAAGTACCATTCGTTCGTATCTTTATGGTCATTGTTTTCTAGTTCGGTGTCCATAGGCCCAACTCTGTGAGAATGACTGAGGCTTCGAACCTAGCTTATATCCGGGGTCAGCATGAATACGATGGAATTTGCTACTCGAATATTGTGTTGGACTCCAGCATTGAAGCTTTGAAGTCGTTTGATGTAAGCCCAGACGATGTGTGGGTCGTAACCTATCCCAAAGCAGGTGGGAAATTGAATTCCTTGACGTTTGAGTTAGGTGACCAATGGTTTTGAAAACATATTAATGAAGGTGATCAACGAGAAAACGTCTAAAACAATTTTCTCAATCTTATACAGCATACCGTCATAAGGTATCTATACAGTATCCCAAAACGAAACTGTTGAGATGGATTCGTATCTTCGTTTGTGTGTCTTCCATTCATTACACGAGCTCTCGGAAACTTTATTCCTTTCAACCCTTTTCAGATTAAAGGTTTCTAATCTAAAGGAAAATGAACATTGCATTGAACAAAACCAATACGAAGTAGGTATGAAGTACATCCCCTACTCGCACACAAGAACCTTGTACACAACATTACAATATAAGCCAAGGACCAAATGCCCTTTCCTTATCTGACGGCAGGAACCCACTGGATGTTGGAAATCGTTGGTCTCATCCTCTCGGACGGCTACCCAGAGAAAATTGACCGCTCTTCCAGCTCTACTCTGATTGAAATGATCGACCTGGACCAAAAACTGCCGGACACTAAGGAGGAGGAAGAACAGAATCCTCCGGACATGACGCCATTCATAGAAAAGATAAAGAAAGCGCCCTCACCGAGAGTCATCCAAACCCATCTCAGACTGAAATACATGCCCCAAGACTTGCTGAAGAAAGCTAAGGTTTGTTATAATGTCCCGCGGTATTTCACACCTGTAAGTGCTCCTTGCAATGGGTCATGATGTTTACAAAAATGATAACCATTTCGGACTATATTACATCGCAAAAGTCAGATGAAAAACTGCAGAGTATAACGATGATAGAACCCCTAGGAAATGAGTAGGTATTCATTTGGCCCACAATTGTCTTCACAAAGTCTCTTTGGACTGTGAACTTATTATTATATTATTATCATTATTATTACTATCATTATTATTATTATTATTATCCTCATTGTCAATAATGGTACCTTTATTCAACAAATCATTGATCGCAGCCAGAGGCTGAATTACAAATGATTTTACAAAAACGAAAAATATACATGTACAGCATTACATAAATACAAAAATGTAAAATTGTATAATCAAGATAACATGCAGGCTCATATAAAACAAGAACAATTAAAAAAAAATATTTGGGAAATAATATAAAGTTTGAGTTGACCTTGATCTTTGACCTTAAAGTTCCCAAGACAATCACTGCCAATCAGTACATGCATATTCATTAAGTTCCATATGATATACTTGGACTATTTCCGAGATGTGAAGAAAAAGTTAAATTTTAACATTTTTGACCTTTGACCTCATGGCCCGAAATATTCTCCTCATTCTCTTAAAAAATCCTACTGTATGTATGAGTTCAAAGTCCACTGTATATTGTTTGGTAGGAAGTGGCTCAGGGCACTCATTTCTTATGAAGTGTTTACTTAACAAAAATGTAAATAACTCACAAAGATTAAATCCGAGTACACGAACGGCTGTAGCGCATCGCTCGTAACTTGCTATTAGTACTGATAGCTGGTCAATCGTTTCCTTACAATGCATATACAAACTTGTACAATCTATAACATCGTTTTTAAATAAACCAGCCATAATCAAGAGTCAAATCTCCCGAAGTCAAATCCCAACCTCATTTCTCCTTTCAAGGTGATATACGTTGGACGTAACCCAAAGGACACTGCCGTCTCGTGGTTCAAGTTTGTTAAGGATGACCCCTCCGACGTCCCCCTCACCTGGGAAACTGTGTTTCAGCAGTTTATCGATGGAAGTCAGTGTGACAAGCCTCTACTACCGATCACAAAAGATAACTGCACTAATTTACAAGCAAAAATATCATAAACTTGTAAAAATAATATAGATATACAAACATATTTTTACAAGTAAAGATATCAAAGTGCTTTTTGTTTTTATATTAAATTGTCATTTATCATCATAAGAATATGATATCACCGCAATACAGTATATTCCCATAAGGTTGTTAAAAGATATAGACTATATTCCTGTGACATGTATTTTAAACCAATTTGTATTTTGGCATGTGGGATGATGATAATAATGTTTGCAGTGATTATGTTGGTAAAGATTATGAGAATAAAGCTCCTTAATTAGAACAAGAATTGGTGTAAGGACAGAGGAGCGTGTAATATCGGAGACTTGCCATTTTTTTTTACCTTAACACCGATGGAGATGTATATATTTGAATTCTAACAAAGCGAGCTTGCTTCATCTATCAAGCTCATGAAGTGCCTACTTTCACTTTGTTACCACCAGCTATTGAGTACGGACCTTGGGCAGACCATGTCAAAGAATTCTGGGAAATTCGCCAACATGAGAACCTCCTCATTGTGTTCTACGAAGACATCCTGCGGGTATGTGAGGATTCGTCCAGTCGTGCTGAAGTGTAATACAAAATCGGGGGGGGGGGGGAGGGATAGTTTCTTTTTTTCTTAAGTAAAAGAGCTCTCTTTTGGATAGTGTCCTTACATGCTTCGTACTTAATAAAGTGTTGAATATTGTTATATGATATTTTTTTTTTTGGTCCGTAAGAGTGATTTTCTATCAAAGTTACTCTTTTTCATGACGTGCCGTGAAGGGATAAGTCATAGTGTGAAGATGCATAGTTAGTGATATAAAACCTTTAAAGAAGGGTCATAGCCTATACCGGGAAAGGACATTCGATCCCTTACTTATGAGACTTGCAAAATGTGAAATTAACGATTTCTTAATTAAACGTATCTGTTTAAATTTGTTCCCTTTCTGACTAAAATGATATTTCTATTAAAGAAAAGAAAGACCACGGCTCGTTCATACTCACGGGGTTTATAATAAAATGTTACCCGTGAGACCACATTTTGTAAAAATAACGCATTTAGTGAAAAAAATCACCATGAGAATTAAAAAGAAAAAATGATACGCATTTCAAAAATTAATTAGTATTTCATAAAATAGATAAGAAACAAAATGAAGAAAGGGAAGAAGACGCATTATTTTCGTAAAATAGGGGTCTTTCAAAACTTACATCGCAAATTGCCTTCTTATATAAACATCTTCGACCCAATTTCGGAACTGTAACTTTGTTTTGGTTTCATTTTTTTTTTTTCTTGATTTCTGGTTTTTTTTTTTTCCTATTAGAATTAACGAACGTTCAGATCAATGCCACAAATGCAATGGACATTATCCCCCAATAACAATTGTGCAATGGTCTAACGATTCACTTGCAAGGGAGCGAGCAAAATTTATCACATAATATTAATTTGAGCACACCAGAGGAGGTAAACAGGGTCACTATTATCGAACCAGAAAGAGAACACAGAAAGAAAAAGGGGAAATTCGATATGAAAAGTGTATTCATAAGAAGGTGAAAAAGAACGAAATCGGAATGGTGAAAAGGTCAAGATAAAAAAGGGCTTTTCTTGGGAAAAAAATGGCGCCTATCAGAAAGGGATATACAGGGACCCTCTTCAGAGTAAAGACAACATTATTTCATCAGGGGAACGATACCAGACGTTAGCGTTCCCATCACTCTTCTTCAAAATCAAAACAAACCAAGACAAAACTAATTCATCCCCGAAAGGAAAATAAACCATCGCGTATGAAATGGTGCGATGTGACGTGTGGGGGTTTTGTTTTTATTTTTCACTTTTGTTTTTCTTTCAGGATCCGGTCAAACACGTCCGAATGGTAGCAGAACACATAGGACGCCCGCTGTCAGAAGAACTGTTACAGCGAGTTGTCGAGAACAGCTCCTTGTCCAGAATGAAGAAGACCTATGACAAGAGAGCTGAACAACTCAACGAACCGCAGGCCGAGTCAGTTAGACTGAAATTTGTCTCTAAAGGTAATTTGCGACGTTACGCCATAGGGAAATTTCGGACCAGGTAAAAGTCCGTCTGAAAAGACAATGAAATATTATAAGCACAACAATGATAACGTGATCAAATTGGAGGACAATTCGGGAAGTTACCAAATTGTGACGTTTTACCAATATTTACCAAACACAGCTCTCAAACATGGAACTGAGTGAGCTGATGACGTCATTACCTCACACTTTACCGTTGATCGTCGTACCGACAAGAAATAACAATTTTAGGCTTCAAAGGTGTAAAGCATATTTCTGGGTAAACAAAGATCAGTAAGATAACAGGATTTGAGACGGTGGTACACTCTGTTTGAAAAAGAAAACTGGAAAGTTTTAAGATTTCGTGTACAAACTATATGGCAGGTTGTTGGGCGATATCATCG
Organism: Diadema setosum; assembly: GCF_964275005.1. Classification (NCBI taxonomy): domain Eukaryota; kingdom Metazoa; phylum Echinodermata; class Echinoidea; order Diadematoida; family Diadematidae; genus Diadema; species Diadema setosum. The sequence goes on from NC_092685.1 coordinate 4,234,386, forward strand.
ACTTATTCATTCATATCCCCATACTCACTAACGTGGTGTTTCATGAAAATCAGAAGAAAAAAAAAAAAAGCTTGACAATCTCATAACCCCCCTAATTCTTATCCGATATTGATTAAATTCTCACTACATGTATTGTGATCATCAGGTGTTACTCTTTCTTTTTCAGGGCGACTTTTCACAATACATGTATCTTCACTAAAATATTTGCTGCATGCATGTCATTGCTACGTCACAATGGTATAGTCTGAGAGGGTGGATTGAATGGATGTCACTATTGATGTATCAGTTTTAACTGTGCGAAAGCATTACTTTTCAAAAGTTTACTAGTATGTCATACTATACCTATACTTCACAGTAGCAGGGCGCTGCGATACTATAGGCCTGGAGGAGATGAAAACATCACATTGAATTGATGATCACACACAAATCACATTTTAATATCCATTTTTTTTTCTACACATGCAGGAAAGACGGGACAGTGGAAGGACAGTTTCACTGTAGCGCAGAACGAGATTTTTGATGACTGGTTCCGGAAGGAAATGGATGGAGTTGATATCCGAATCCCATTTGAATAAGATCACGAGATGACTGCAATTATGCAAACGCGCAAGAACGCAACCTCTTTCTGAAATATTGCCCTCGGGTGTTGTTCATCAGGAATATGTATATGATATTATATATGTGTATATATATATATATATATATATATATATATATATATGTGTATATATATATATATATATATATATATATATATATATATGTATATTATGTGGGGCCTATATATTATTCATGCATAAATCAAGACTTCACACTAACCTGTTGTTTTCTTGTTATGGTGGTCTGACAATGTAATTTTGTGGCGCCTAAAATGAAGGAAAACATAAAAAGCACATTTTAAAAAAGACCCCACAAAATAGACTGGGTTAAGCACATGTTAAAGGGCGTGATCTGGCAACCCTGGTACCTAGCTGAAATGCGTGGGGCTGTCGTGGGACATACTTCAGACATAGTCGCATTGCTAAACGGCAATGACGAAGCAAAAATCATTTGCCGCAAGCTAGCTAATATTATTAGAGTGACTATACACATATGTGTATATAATTGTCCATATTTCACCATTCATTGTATTCACCCCGACTTTGGTGAATTTTTGTAATCTTCGCTGAAACACAGTATGGCATATTCTAAGTGAACATATTATTTTCTCTTCGATTTTTCATTTGGGCACTAGAGTGACAGAATAGTCTTAAGATAATGTTTGATTTGATTTGATTTGACTAGATTGATTTGATTAAATGGTTTCTGTAGCAGCATCATATATGCACAAAACAAAGGTACAAACTATCATGTGAACGCAGGGAAGCAACTCTGTTGGGCACAAAATTGTTATACGAAATAAGCAGAGGCAATAGCAGAAGTTTTACAACTTAACCAAAAGTTTTACGCGCTTACAGCCCTGGTATTGGTATAGGACCTCCCTGGTATAGCAAATACATTGCACATCAAGTTTGCTGCTTCAAGAGGCTTGTTCGAGGGTGAAAAGGAGAAAGGGAGTAAAAAAAATGTTACATATACAAACAAAGCATAAGGGTACTGACAAGTCCCTGTCCTATTTTTTATAAGTATAGGAGAAAGTGTGTTCCAAAGGAACGGACAGGTTCAATATATAGCCTCTCCGCTCAATTGAACACTGTGGAGAATCTACAGTATGTTGCCACATCGTAATATGATAGCACTAGTACAATTGAGCAACAACAATGGTGTGGTCTTTAACATCAATTATTTTAGATATGATGACATTTAATCCTTCAATAAAACCGAACTTTACATCGTGTCACTTTGGCAACAGGTTTTTGTTCCTGTAAGCCATCACTATATTTATGGTCATGGAAAAGAGTCAAGTTGTAGAGTAAAGATTTTGCAATAATACCCTTTCAACATACATTGGTGCTGAATGATTTTCAGAAATATTCTTAGACGAAATAATTGGATTTTTTTTCCAGGCATTTTTTCTTTCATAATTATATGCGATGATGGAGAGCATCAGTCAGATGTTGTGCCATTAAATGTCTCCATACTATTGAGTTTTCATGTGATTATGTTCTCATGCTATCTTAACTTCGATGTACTTTTTAAATAAAGAAAATTCTACTTTTTAAATGTCTTTGATAACGTTGAAAATGTTGTTTGGTTTGGTTGGTTTGGTTTCTCTCTGCATTTTCTTTCACCAAATACAATAACAAATGAAAACAAAGTGATACAGAGTATGCATAAAAAAAAGGAGAGTATGATATACAAATCAATATAAGAAATGTCAATTTCATAACAACATCAGTCTGTGATATGAATCAAAGCAACCTGTTAAGGCATACTGTATTCACTGATTATTATGAACAAAGGAGAAATCAGAACAGAGGACCGCCATCATAAAGCAGAGCTTGACGTGAATGAGGCCCTATCTTAAATATACGAATATTAAAACATCAATAAAACTACACATAAAACTCTTAATCTTAGAGTTATATTCCAAACACATTTTGCTATAAAAAAAAAAGAACAAGATTATGATTATTAAGCTACTGTGATTGTGTTTGGCTTCATTAAATTGAATTGAATTGAATTGAATTGAATTGAATTCAAAACGAAGAACAACGGAAAAGAAAAGGAAAACAGTGACTTGGTGCTTTTAAAGAAAAAGAAAAAAGGACGCCGCACCGTTGACTACTGGCAAATAGAAGTACACGTGGGTGCAAGTAACAGTGCGTCGTGTGTGCAGGTGACAGTGCAAGAGAGTATGAATGCTCTTTGTGTCATAAGAATTACCACATCATTATTATCATAATCTATGCATTATCTTAATAGTATCGACTTCTAACAGCCTTGTTCAAACTTCAATAAACCACTTGATTTTGATAAGTATGAGTACTTTCGTACATGGTATTGTGTTTCTGTGTGCCGTGTTGATCCAACCTTGGACTCTGAAGCTGATGACTCGGATTCAGTCTTGAGCGTGGTTATAATTGAGTCGGTTACATCAACCCTGCTTTCCGATATCACACCTCAGAACCTGTCGAAATCTACTGGACTCTCACTTTTTAGCGTTGTAATGAATACGAGAATTCATTCAGCCAATGAAGTTCGAGTGATGGCTCACATTTCTACAAGCTTATGTTTTACTTGGGTCTCTCTTTTCCAATAACGCCATTATTTCGAACAGAAATTACTCACACAAGTTATATGCCCATTTATTATTGTATTACATTGCACGTTTTGTTTTCTTTTAATCTGTATCAATAACCGTATGTGTTATTGGAAATAAGATTTCATTTGAACTGAATGTCGCTGATACTGAACATCAAAGTCAATCTTTTCTTTAATTGATTTATCTCATATTATGTCATAAACGTTGCAATGACTGTTATGGAAGGAATTCAGTCTCAAGCGTGTTTTTTTTTTTTTTTTTTTTTTTAAATCTAAACCCTTCTTAATTAGGTCCTTATCTCTTTGGGGCTTGACTTGCCAAAATCGTGAGCATATTATAATAGATAAGACTCATTCCGCCGTTTTAGTTTTAGTAGCATGACAAGGTTCAGCATATCAAAAGGCGATGCTACATTGAAGAAGAAAAGTAGAGCGATAATAGCCTGCGCGATGGTGTTTGTTTTATTTCGGCCAGTTGTAGCACCGCGTGGAGTATAATAATTCCGTACGTGTGTTTGTTTTTATAAAAGCATCACAATCAGAGATCAATGTAGATGTGCATACACGTAGAGTAAGTGCTGAACGGCCTTTCATTCATCTCTCAGCTCTTTCAGTTTACCCATCACAATCTGGTAAGTATCATAAAATGTAGTTCCACCGAATATCCGATAGAATCTTCACGAATGAAGGACGCAGGTTTCCATAGAAAAAGGAAAAATCAAACTTACTGCCGCCAAATCGTAAATGGGTTCCCTCTACTGATGTTTGTGTTCACATACGGTGCTTTAGAGTCTCACAACGGCATTGAATGAAATCCTCAGCCTATATTCAAAGGCTCAGCAATTTACACGAATGCCTCTTGCTTTTCATTTCGTTCCTGACAATGCCCTAAACTGTGTATGTTTCTGAACATGGAAGAAATTATCATTATAAATAATAGTTGTGATAGTGTATATCCCAGTCCCATTCACTATTTCCACCTGTCGTTCAAAGTTTGGAGAAAACCATGTGACACAAAGTTGCATATAGTATATAGCTTTGGTCGTCATTATTAGAACTGTATTTGTCAATTTATGATAAAAATACTAATTTACTTTGATGAAACTGTTGTGTGAATATTCTGAAATACAACACTTTTTTAAGGACTTTATGTAAACTAAACCGAACGTCTTGAGATACATTTTGTGTTGTTATTTTTCTATTTATGGATAGTGTGGATGTGTAGCGTCCCTATTTCAGGAGCACTTTTTATCCGTGTCACTACAGCTATGTGTAGTGAGATATAAGTCCAAGGACTTTGTTATGTAACAAGTCAAGACTAACTGTGTGTGAAACAGGTCTGAATTGACTAGGCTATACAAGAACCCCAATGTCAAGATAAGCCCCCTCTCCTTCCGGAGTTAAGGTAAACATTATATAAAGACCCCTTTGTTTCATCCCAAGTTTAAGAGGTGGTCAGTGTTTGGAAGTACCCCCCCTGTGTAACAGTGTATAGAAAGTTCAGTATAGCCAAGGACTCTGTGAAGTGCAGTTGTGTCCAGAAAAAGAAGGCAAATGCTGTGATGCCAGTAAGGCCCGAATGCGGTAAGAAACAATTCCTCACTATGTATTGTGTATAGTCATTGTATATATTCCATATGTGCTTTCTATGTTGTAAGAAAGTTAGTTAGATGATGCTAACTATGTAAGATACTGACTTTAGTAGACAAAGGAGTTGTGGTTCAGGTGGATGTATGCTCCCATGAGTGCTTGTCTTTGTTTGTGTGTGAGTAGTGCATGCATATGAGTAGTGTGTGGAGATCAGGTGAATGCTATTGCTGTGTGAATTGTAGTGTTCAAACTTTTATAAGTAATTAGTATAGATGTCAGTGATTATCATGCACATGACCTAGTAACATTTATAATCACAGATTTTAGAGTAGAACAACTCTGGGATAAATAGACGATATTTCATATCCTCAGTCTTTTTCATGCTTGTGATATATTAGTAACATATAATAGTAGGTGAGAGAGTAATTATAGTTACATGCACTCCGTATAGTCAGATTATTGGTATTTCAGCAAGACACACATAATGAGAGGAAAAGTGTAACTGTCTACATTTTTATGTGATGTAGCAATGTCAGTTGGTATAATTAAACACATTATCTGACAAACAGATACAGATAAAGGAAGTTAGTTAAATAAGTGAGAGGAATATATATATATATATATATATATATATGTATATATACACACCAGAGTTAGTGTGTATTCAAATCCCAATGTGAACTCAAAACAGTCTGCAAGATTATATAAAAATATTTCAGTAAATTGGATTATAGTCAAGAGTTATAACTATTTTTGATTAGGTGCATTTTAATGATATTTGATAGCATATATTCATATGTTATTATAATGTTCTCTACGTAGAGTGAAGTGAAATAAGTTGTCATAATGCTGTCTATGACAAAGCACGAAAGTTATGACACAAATATAAATTACCTGATATTGTATTTTGGTTATTATTCATGGAAATATAAAGTTAATTCTGAGATATCACGAGTGTGTATTCACAGTGATAAAGTTGACATTTACACCATGATATACATGTACGTGCAGATTTTGATATTACTGTTTTATTACCTTGTTATATGAGTGTAAACAAGTATGCATTGAGTGTGTATATTGTTTTTATTGTTACAGATTGTTATCTCAAGATCGATGACAAGTTTGGATTCAAGAATTAAACCGGATTTAGCTGTAACCTATGTTTCCAGTGTCATCTGTTGCATCTTGCGAATAACGATACAGGGCATATCACAGTGAACTGAAACTCCCCAGCAACTAGTTGTAGCTGGGGCAGCCACAATAACAATCGCAAGGGATAACAATTGCAAGTGCAATTGGACAGATATAACCGTGATCAAGTGATTGAACAGGTGTTGAAAGGTATCGTGACAATGGCTACCAGTGTTACTAGTGCGGAAAATGTTCCAGTAGTCACAGAACAGACGAGTGTCAAGAGTGTCAAGGTGGCAAGTGCTGCAGGATCAAGACGCTCAGTAAAAAGTGAAAAATTGGTTGACGCCTTCAATGCGGAGATGGAGGTTATGGATCAGGAGGAGGAATTAGCACGCATCAAAGCTGAACATGAGTATGCTCAGAAGATGCAGGCAGCAGAGCGTAAGCTAAGAAAGTTGAAACTGATCAAGGAACACAAGGAGAGATTGGCTCAATTAGAAGAGGAAGATGATCTTTCTCATTCTGGAGATGCAGATATTCAGCTTCCTGAGGAGAGCAAAAGTGAATCAATCCAGAGGTTTCTCGATTCCCAGGAGGAAAAGAAGGACCCAGCAGCCACTCCTATCCCTCGTGTTGAGACAATGGTAAAGAAACCTACTGATGTCAATCGAGGATCTACACCATGTGGTCTACAGAGGGTCGCTGAGTCCTTGGTTGAAGTCGCCAAGTCGATTGGCATGCAGAATGCCAGTGCGCAGCAGGTCGCTATGACAAGTCAACTTCCAGGAATCGACCTTCCAGTCTTCAGTGGAGATCCTCTGCTTTACCCTCTCTGGAGAAATGCTTTTGGTAGTCTGGTTGACAGTAAGCCACTTCCGCTCTCAATGAAGTTGCACTTCCTCAGCAAGTCAGTGGCTGGGACACCAAAGCGAGCGGTTGAGCGATACCTCCTTTTGGGAACTGAGGATGCGTATGAAAGGGCATGTGCCACACTAGCAGAGCGCTATGGAAGTCCAAGCGTTGTCTCCTCGGCGTTCTTGGAGAAACTCAACACATGGCCAAGAGTTGGTGACAGAGATGCAACTGGATTGTCAAACTTCTCTGATTTCCTTGACCAGGTTGGAGCAGCGAAGCTTACCATACCCACCCTCAATATCCTCGACTTCCCGCAAGAGAATGTTAAGTTGCTGGAGAAGCTGCCATCATACCTTGAAAGGCAGTGGCGGGAGGAGATTATAAGGTGGAGAGGACGCGGATACGGTGACTACCCACCCTTTGCAAGGTTTGCTGACTTTGTGAGAAACGCAGCTTGCAAGGCCAACATACCAGAATTGGAAAGTTTAAAGCGAGAATCCAGGTTCAAGCAAGCCACTTTTGGTCAAAGCCAGACAAAGTCTTCTGGTAGGACAATGATGACATCAGGTTCCAAGGTGAGCCAACATGGAGAGTATTCCTCTTGTCCTTTCTGCAAGAAGGAACACTATCTTGACGAGTGCCAAGATTTCAAGAAAAGGGAGTACTCTGACAGGAAGAAGTTCTTCTTTGAAAGACGGCTGTGCATGGGATGCGGAATGGATGACAGACACCGAGTCAAGGACTGTCCTCAACGCAAGACATGCCAGGTATGCAAGGGCAGTCACCTGACATCACTCCATCGTCCAGACCAGTTGCCAAAGGAGAAGGTGTCTTCAAACTGCATCAGTGTCTGTCACCTCCCAGATCAGGAAGGAAAAGATCATGCAATGATTGTGCCTGTGTGGGTGCGACACGCCGATGACCCAGGCAGGGAGTTCCTGCAATATGCTATCCTGGATGACCAATCCAATGTTGGATTCATCACTAGAGAGCTGTGCGACAAAATGGGGGTCAAGGGTCCTGAAACTGATCTGCAACTTACCACAATGCAGAGCACATCTATTGTCAAAACAACAAGGGTGTCTGGAGTGCAAGTCCTGGACTTCAACAGAGATCAAGTGATCGACCTGCCACCTTTGTATACGAGGGATGCAGTACCAGCCAGCAGATCCCAGATACCAAAGTCAGAGGTAGTCAAGCACTGGCCGCACCTGGAGTCAGTGGCTCACAAGTTGATGCCATACAACAAGAACGTTAAAGTTTCCTTGCTAATTGGAAACGACTGTCCTCGTGCCATACGACCAAGGGAAGTGTTAGCAGGTGGTGATGATGACCCTTATGCCCTGAGGACATCACTTGGATGGGGAGTCGTGGGAAGAGTGTGCCAAACACCGTCTCAGAAAGATGATGTAGTATGCAACCGCATCTTGGCAAAGGAGATCCTCAATCCGCAAGCCATCCATGAGCCCATGGCTAACCAAGTTAAGCAGATAAGGCGTCTGACAGATCCAGATGCATGATTCCATGTGGAAACTGAAAGCAACCCAGCAGATGATGCTTCACGTGGACTGTCATCGAAGGAGCTCACAACAGATGATCGCTGGCTGAAAGGTCCAGAGTTCCTTTGGAGAGATGGCGTCTTCCATGGGGAACCAGTAGAATCTGTCCAGGTGAACAACAATGACCCAGAGGTCAAGGTAGCAGCTACAATGACGACTGCCGCATCAGAGAAATGTAGAGCATTTCCAGATCACTTTGAGACATGTAGGCTGACGAGCGTTTCTTCTTGGCATCGAGCAAAGAAGGCTGTTGCTCGCAGTTTCCAGCTGAAATCGACACTTCGGAAGCAAGCCCAGGAAATGTCACCCAAACCAGCGGAGATGAACCAGACTGAGGTGCAGGAGTACCTCCTTCAGAATGGGTGTGACTGGGTCCCATTTGTAATCAATGTACCTCATGCTTTTCACATGGGTGGCGTTTGGGAAAGGCAAATAAGGACTGTTCGTCGTGTCCTAGAACCTCTTCTGAAGTCACTGGGAAGTCAGACATTCATGACCGAGGCAGAGGCAATCGTCAACTCAAGGCCTCTGACGACTGGTAACCTGAGCGACCATGGCGCACCAGAACCTCTAACCCCGAACCACATCCTGACGATGAAGGCTAGGATCGCTCTTCCCCCTCCTGGTGTGTTCCAGCGCGAGGACAGCTATGCTCGCAAATGGTGGCGAAGATTCCAGTATGCAGCCAATGAGTTCTGGGCTAGGTGGAAGAAGAAGTACCTGCAGGAGTTGAAGTCTCGACAGAAGTGGGTCCGTGCCGAGAGAAACCTGGCTGTTGGCGACATCGTGATCGCGAAGGAAGGCAACGAAGCTCGCTGCTGGTGGCCCCTCGCACGCGTCATCAACGCCTATCCTAGCAAGAATGGGTGTGTACGTAAGGTAAAGATCTTGATGGCTGACAGGTCATTGGACAATGAAGGAAAGCGACAACGCCAACCAACTGAACTTGACAGACCGGTCAGTAAATTAGTTTTGCTTCTTCCTGCTGAAGATAAGTAAGTCACACAGAAGACCAAGGGATTCCCATACAAGGAGCCAGACTATTTTCACATAATTGATTAATGTTTGAGGCTCTGGATACCTAAACCAAATTGTATTTCAATACTGTCAATGAAAATAATGCATAAGCGAGATGCACTTTGCATCAATAGTTGAATACATTACAAAATGATGGTTTTGTATTTTGGATGCTAGCAGCATTCATACTCTACTTGATTAAGCCTTTGTTTTATGTGCTAGCAGAGTGTGTTGTTTCTTTACATAGGTTTGAAAGATCCAAAATTGGTCGGCATGATATTTTTGAAATATGTATATTAACATGAATTTGTAGTAAATGGTATTACCATTTAAAGGAGCCATGTCACTACAGCTATGTGTAGTGAGATATAAGTCCAAGGACTTTGTTATGTAACAAGTCAAGACTAACTGTGTGTGAAACAGGTCTGAATTGACTAGGCTATACAAGAACCCCAATGTCAAGATAAGCCCCCTCTCCTTCCGGAGTTAAGGTAAACATTATATAAAGACCCCTTTGTTTCATCCCAAGTTTAAGAGGTGGTCAGTGTTTGGAAGTACCCCCCCCCCCCTGTGTAACAGTGTATAGAAAGTTCAGTATAGCCAAGGACTCTGTGAAGTGCAGTTGTGTCCAGAAAAAGAAGGCAAATGCTGTGATGCCAGTAAGGCCCGAATGCGGTAAGAAACAATTCCTCACTATGTATTGTGTATAGTCATTGTATATATTCCATATGTGCTTTCTATGTTGTAAGAAAGTTAGTTAGATGATGCTAACTATGTAAGATACTGACTTTAGTAGACAAAGGAGTTGTGGTTCAGGTGGATGTATGCTCCCATGAGTGCTTGTCTTTGTTTGTGTGTGAGTAGTGCATGCATATGAGTAGTGTGTGGAGATCAGGTGAATGCTATTGCTGTGTGAATTGTAGTGTTCAAACTTTTATAAGTAATTAGTATAGATGTCAGTGATTATCATGCACATGACCTAGTAACATTTATAATCACAGATTTTAGAGTAGAACAACTCTGGGATAAATAGACGATATTTCATATCCTCAGTCTTTTTCATGCTTGTGATATATTAGTAACATATAATAGTAGGTGAGAGAGTAATTATAGTTACATGCACTCCGTATAGTCAGATTATTGGTATTTCAGCAAGACACACATAATGAGAGGAAAAGTGTAACTGTCTACATTTTTATGTGATGTAGCAATGTCAGTTGGTATAATTAAACACATTATCTGACAAACAGATACAGATAAAGGAAGTTAGTTAAATAAGTGAGAGGAATATATATATATATATATATATATATATATATGTATATATACACACCAGAGTTAGTGTGTATTCAAATCCCAATGTGAACTCAAAACAGTCTGCAAGATTATATAAAAATATTTCAGTAAATTGGATTATAGTCAAGAGTTATAACTATTTTTGATTAGGTGCATTTTAATGATATTTGATAGCATATATTCATATGTTATTATAATGTTCTCTACGTAGAGTGAAGTGAAATAAGTTGTCATAATGCTGTCTATGACAAAGCACGAAAGTTATGACACAAATATAAATTACCTGATATTGTATTTTGGTTATTATTCATGGAAATATAAAGTTAATTCTGAGATATCACGAGTGTGTATTCACAGTGATAAAGTTGACATTTACACCATGATATACATGTACGTGCAGATTTTGATATTACTGTTTTATTACCTTGTTATATGAGTGTAAACAAGTATGCATTGAGTGTGTATATTGTTTTTATTGTTACAGATTGTTATCTCAAGATCGATGACAAGTTTGGATTCAAGAATTAAACCGGATTTAGCTGTAACCTATGTTTCCAGTGTCATCTGTTGCATCTTGCGAATAACGATACAGGGCATATCACAGTGAACTGAAACTCCCCAGCAACTAGTTGTAGCTGGGGCAGCCACAATCCGGGTTATCAAATCTGTACTTGCCATTAATCAAGGTCCACCCCTCAAGGTCATAAAAATGTTTCCAATGTATCTCGTCAGACATTGCTATCGATTCGAACAATGAATTAACTGTACGCACTATGACTTAGGTCAGATTTTATTACAATTATAGAAAATATGAATTTCGTCGAGATGACTTAAATGGCCTTTGTAGAATTTATTGCTCTTTCAAGGAAATGTTGGTCAGTAATATTTTCTAATGCAACAAAAGTGTATGCTCACGTAGGCCTACTTGTCGCGTATGCAGTCTTAGCAATAATGATCAAAGTCCAAGTATACACAGGTCCTTGTATGAACAATGATGCGGCTCTTTTTAGGTCTAACCTGATTGTTAATGGAAGACTTTACATATTATATTTCTTTACTACCTTTGTAGTATCCGTGTATACTTCGTCTCTCAAATCTACACACATGAAGCGATTATAGCTGCTCAGTGATTTCCCTCTTAATAGTTGTGCATGTATACGAAAATGAGAAGTATATGTATTACCATTTTCGCAAACTGCCTATCAGGTTTAACCAATTCGATGGGTTTAACTCCCATCTAACTTTTTCGCTTGCCAACACAAAATTATGTGAGATAGAGTCATCTTTTGATCCTTCGTGACCGTGAATTAATATCCGAACACTCACGCTCGATGCTGAGAAAGAAGTATGACCAGACTAACCTTCGGAACATGATTTCTTCCGGAAGATATTTGCTTCCTACGTAAAACACCAGTACAATATATCAAATTTTGAGGCAACGAGGCGAGCGTCGAATATAAATATAAATGTACACGGAAGAATAATGACGGAGCATTTTGAAACATGTTTCATTTTAACTGCACTATGCAGTGCATGTCGAACATCAAAATCACCTCCTATCCAGAAACTTCGATCCCATCCACTGACCAGCCATGTGTATTCCCTCTTTAACTTGGATGTTGTTCAATGCTGTATTACCAAATTGAGGCCTAATCGATTATTGTGTCGAAACTGAAATGGGGTTAACTCTATAAAGACCAAAGGGGGCATATTGTCCCCCCCCCCTCATATTTTCGTTTGTCACAAAAAGCAATAACTATGTACATTGAGTCTCATGTCGATGGTGACTACTACGAAAGTTTGTTTCTTCCTTTCCATTATCAATTTAAAAAAAGATTATAAGCAAGTTTTGTAGCAGTATTGAACAACATAGTCGTTAAAATTATAGTATGCAAACATTCATGAGATAACGAAGCCTTTGATCATATAAATTAGGCCCTACCTATAGTAGATGTTGTTAAGATAAACGAGCATTTTACAGATAAAGCACTTTTGCAAAGGTACATGCTTACAGTAAACATACTCTAGATGACCGCAGGAGATTGCCATGAACCTACATACTTGATATACTGTAAGCAGAGCTCCTTTGTTCTCTATCCACGTACGTGATTTCAGAATCGACACGTAGGCCCTACAACTCGGTGAAAATGACCGAGGCTTCGAACCTAGCGTACGTCATGGGTCACCACGAATACAAAGGGATCTGGTACCCGAATATTGTGTTGGACTCCAGCATCGAAGCTTTGCAGACGTTTGAAGTACGCCCAGACGATGTGTGGGTCGTAACCTATCCCAAAGCAGGTGGGACAATAAAGTTCTTGACGTTTGAATTTAGGTGACCAATGCCATCTAAACGGATGAAAAAAGGTGGTCTGTAGAAAATTTCCTCCTCTTGTGAAATCTTAATACTGCCCATTATTGACAAGTCTACAATGCCTCTAAGTCTCTTTTTTTTTTCGCCAGGAGTTAGTAGAGTATCACCTTTGTTCCATTTAATGTTCGACATCGATTTGTCCTTCTAATCTTTCTATAACCGTTACTTAAGGGCTTCTTTTCCGAAGGGAAAGGATCCATGGCGTTTTTATCCTGCGACAATATTGCTCCCTTGCAATATCTGCATGCTAATCCAATATTTTACCCACAAACATAACCCTAATTGTTCTCCTCATATCGAACTAAACCTGAAAACCCTATCACAACCCGGACCTTAATCCTAAATCCTTGGAGATAATAAGACCGGAGCAATTGTCGCATCAGGAGCAAATGTCATGTCACCCGACGAGAAAAGTTTTACAAGGAAAACAATAAGAAGCATGTATGAAAGTAAACACACACAAACACACACACAAGGAAACACAGATATAACTTTGTATACAATTTTACGAAATTCCTTTATTATACGTGAGAAGGTGCAGCTAATCCAAAGACCAAATACCTTAATATTCAATTGCCAGGAACCCACTGGATGTTGGAAATTGTTGGTCTCATCCTCTCGGACGGTTACCCAGAGAAAATTGACCGATCTTCCAGCTCTACTCTTATTGAAATGATCGATCTGGACCAGAAACTACCGGTTACTAAGGAGGAGGAAGAACAGAATCCTCCAGACATGGCGCCATTCATGGAGAAGATAAAGAAAGCGCACTCACCGAGAGTCATCCAAACCCACCTCAGACTGAAATACATGCCCCAAGACTTGCTGAAGAAAGCTAAGGTTTGTCATAGTCATAGTGTCTCACGATATTTCACACCTGTAAGTGCTATTTGTAATGGACTATGATGATAGTAATAATGATAACCATTTCGGACTATCACACTGTGAAAATCAGATACAAAACTATTTTGTCGCAAATTCATGGTCAACAAGAAACGCTGGATTTAACAAGAATTATTAGGACATAAAATATGCTTAGTTCAAAGTCTTTCCTAATTATCCAGCAGACACCGGCTACAATAAACGGATTGGCGTATAAATCAGTGTGTTTGTACTACATGAGTTCACAGTTCAATATCTCATGTAACGTGTATGCTCGACAAACATCCCTGTTTACTCGGATGTCATAGCTCGTAAATGGTTTTGGCAACAATCATAATCATATCAGTACAAGAACATGTTATATTGCTCGAAACTCGCTACTCATCTAGCTATTGCTTCCTTAGAATAATCGCTTATATAATCTGTCACACCATGTTCCATTGTAATTATATACGAACCACTGTTGCAAGTGAAATCCTAACCACATTTTCTTCTATCAAGGTGATATACGTTGGTCGCAACCCGAAGGACACTGCCGTCTCGTGGTACAAGTTTCTTAAAGATGACGTTCCCCTCACCTGGGAATCTGTCGTCCAGCAAGCTATGGATGGAAGTCAGTCTTAAAGGGGAAATGCAGTCCAAATTAGTATGATAGAAAGAGAAAAATAGTACGAGTTCAACTGTATAATTTTGATCGAGATCGGGTCATATCCTCACAACTTGCCATATAATTTGTACATAAAATTTTGAAATTTCCAGATTTTCATTAAAATGCAATTATGCCCGAGGCTCAAATCCTGGTATTTCTAACTGATCACTATTCTGAAATTATTAAACTAGGAATAACATCATATTTCAGACTTCAATGACAGAAACATTGAATTTTCGTCATTTTTTCTATGTGCATGATCAGTGGAAAGTTGTGAGGTTATGATATGATAAGCTCACTCATTTGCATATTCATATCCACTGTACAAGAACTGTTTTGCAGAAATTAGCAAAACGTCAAAATGTCATAACTTCCTTATTTGTCCTCCAATTTAAGCCATACTTTTACCGTTGAACTCATAAGATTTTACTCTTTTTTATCAGACTAGCTTATTTTTGGACTGGATTTCCCCTTGAACAATTTCTATTTCTGATCACAGAAAATGACTCTAAAAAAATCAGATATTAAGCAAAACAACCAAATACCAGTGAGTTTCTTTCACATGTTTTAGTTTGTTTGTTTGTTGTTGTTGGTTTTTTTTTGGGGGGGGTGTTTTTTAAGCATTCTTGCTTATGTTCATAATGAATGTTATGAGAACATGATAAGATTTAAAGGGACTGTACAGATCTGGTTGAGGTGAGGATTCAGCTTGAAACGTTTTGCGAGATATTTAAAAACTACTCAATGAAATGTTAAAGAGCATACAATAAGTCTAAGGGGAATCAAAAGTTTATTTGATGAAAATTTATTTTGAAATGACTGAGGTATCTAAAAAGAAGGTAAAACAAAGAGATCCTACGTAAAGTCGCGGACTGTCAATTCTATTGGGATCGCTTTTTTTTGTTGATGTCTTAGCCATTTCAAGACCAATTTCCATCAAATAAACGTTGAATCCTTCTTGAAATTTCATGCTCTTTCATATTTCATAAGAGGTTTTTCATTATCTCTCCAAAAATGTTATAAACCTGACCAAAACTATACAATCCCTTTAATAGTGTATAGCATGATAATGGACAAGAATCTTGACATCCAGACGAAGGGCCTGAGTTATTTGGACAAGCTGTTTTGAAGATATTCCTTATATAGACTCACGTGTAAAAATGGGGTACCTTCTAATGCCTATGCGTAGGGTAATAATGATCGTAGGCCCCTCTGCATGGTAGCATTGAAAAAGTTACCCTGGACAAAATATAACCAAGACTTTTATAATGATGTACCAAGACACCTGGTAGAATAATTAAGAAAATATTGTGTGTTTTTTTGTTTTGTTCTTGTTTGTTTGTTTGTTTGCACGTGTGATGATTATAACTACATATCCGCAACAAATATGTTGGTAAAGATCACGAGAAAAGTGCAGATGCCAATGTGAACAAGAGTTGATGAAAGAACAGAGTAACATGTAATATCAGAGACATACCATCTCTTATCTAAACAAAATAGAGGCCTACGATGCCTTACATATCTTAATCCTAACAATGCAAGCTTGCTTCATCTATCGAATCAATGTCCACTTTCACTTTATATTACCACCAGCCATTGAGTACGGACCTTGGGCAGACCATGTCAAAGAATTCTGGGAAATTCGTCAACACTACGATAACCTCCTCATCGTGTTCTACGAAGACATTCTGCGGGTATGTGAGTATCATTCTGTCCGTTGATAGTAAGTGAGCAATGTAATGTGCTGGAACGGGGGGGGGGGGGATGGGGGAGGAGCAATTCAAGCATTCAAAAATTGTCCGCATTTTTATAAAAAGTGCACTCTATGTATTTTGCTCATATTGAATAAAGTCGTATTTTGTCGTCTTCATTTGATATTTCTTCTATTTTTGTTTCTCATTTTTGAGACTTTTTTGTTCTCATATATCCAGTGCCCTGACAGGGTATATCATACTGGGAGGATACAAAATTACTGAATCCTTCAAAGAGGGCATAATATGTGTTTTATTCCGATAAAGGGTATTTTAATGGCCCCTATTGTGCGCGAAATTTCCAGAATTTAAAAGTGTACCAATTATATCCTCCATACATACTGTATGGGTGTTTACATTTGTTCACTTATTGACTAAATACCTTCCCCTTCCCGGATAGATAATCGATTACCTATATATCCCCTATACACTAACGAGGAACGTTGTAGTTGGGAAGACAACTGTTTTGTAAATCCCTTTATTCACCGGAACAAAACTATAGATATAGGCGTAAATAAGGGCTTGATCCCTCATTAAGTTTGCGTGCCCGCTCAGAAATTCCCAGAAGTGTTTCTGTTCTGAGTAAAACATGCCTGTTCTACGTCACTGGGAGTAACTGTCTTCCACTTACTTTGATAATTCACCACTCTTATTGAGAAGACGCAAAGTTGGTAAATTCTTCAACAAAGGGACTTGGTACCACAAATTTAAAAAAAAAAGAAGGAAACAAATTTCAAGCATTGGTGCCTTTGATACGATCCTGTTTGTTTTTTGTTGTTGTTGTTGTTTTTTATACAATGGTGCATACGGGACTACGAGTCGACAGGCTCGCTTGCGAACAAAAGTCATTAATTAGTTCATTATTGTTATCCATACAAACTCATATGCCAAGTCTATAAATGGCATTCGATTCATTCTTTTTTAAATCGAAATCCGTCTGCCTTTCCCCCCAATGAGAAACAAATTTAATCTCATTGAGAAAACCCCAAACTTGTCATAGCACATAAATCTTTATTGTGTAGTTTGTGTTATTGTGTATCTTAATGTGCAGTTTAATGCCCCGTCACTGTATACAGGCATGCTAGTCTGGAACCATTAAACTGCACATTACTTGAATATGAGACCATTCTGAAGCAAATAATTTTCACACAACAAGATATATAATGCACTCTTAAATGAATCCCACAAGAATTGGAACAATCATCCCCCAGCATTCCCACTGATTCCCACTGATCAGTTACTAGCTATTCCCTTTAAACCTGATGCATTATAGAACTTATGATTGTCTGGCGATCTTAGATGCAATTCTTAATTCTCCCAAATGATTTAAAATCATCTTAAAAACAACAACAGACTTTCTTTTTTTATTCCTAGCAATGTAGAACTCAAATTACTAACCGAATTGCTAGTTAATTCGTTCTCATATCACAAACCATAACTATTTACCCAAAGTATATTCTTCACTTTTCAGGCTTAGAATACAAGTTCTTAGATTGAGTCAGTGCTCTTTGTACATGGCTTTGGTATCGCTCCAAACTATAATACTGATTACTAAACTCTGTTACCATGGTTACTACCCCTTCTTTTCTCTTTTAACTTCTCCCTATTCAAGTATCCCCTTCCATAAACGTCCCTTACATTCGTCTTTGTCTTGATTGTTACGTTCCTTTTCTGTGTTTTTTTTTTTTCCCTCGGGTAAATGCTATTGCAAATACGCAAGATTCAAGTTGTCTATCTTTTTATATTTTGTTTCGTCAGTTAAGATAAGAGAGAATAACAAAATGCCACACATCGCCCAGAGACCATGATTCTAGTCCAAGCAACCTGCTTATTGATTACGGTTTCCGCCTCCACAGAGTTTGAGAGCAGGCTGCTTACAACCTCTAGATTTTATTCGTTTATCTTATAGGCCTAGATCTTACATTCTATTGAAGAACATCAACGTGAATATCGATAAAGAACTTTTAAGAAATTATTGGTCTCGTATAGAACTTATACGTGAATATGAAAAAAAAGGACTTTTATGGGATTATTGATCTCGTAAAACCTCAACTAATTGACGCTATAATATTCCATTTCATTCATTTCATTTCACTCCTTTCATTCCTAGAAATACTAGCCGTCAGTATTTCCACGTTTTTCAAAAACAAAATAGATCACGACCGATATGATGCAATATCTTATTGTTTGTTTGTTTGTTTGTTCTAAGGATCCTGTGAAACACACCCGTATGGTAGCAGAACACATAGGACGTCCACTGTCAGAAGAAGTGTTACAACGAGTTATCGAGAACAGCTCCTTGTCAGGAATGCGAAAGACCTACGAGAAGAGAGCTAAACAACTAAAGGAACCAGGGGCTGAGTTAGCTAGACTCAAATTCATCTCTAAAGGTAATCTACGACGTTCAGAGTCTCTCTTGTTTCAACTGAAACAAAAAGGTTCGCATGCATGCATGTCAATGTTATTTCACGATGTAACCAGAGGGTATGTTTGCATGGGTGTCACTTGATGTAAAAAGTGCGAACGTATGACTTTCACTTATTAGCTAAATAGGACGTTATCTTTATAAGTTTTATGTTGGATAGTATGAGTGCTCTTCGATATCACACTTGGAGGAGATAACACAATAAAGGGCTGTAAATGATTGTGTACTATAGTCACTTTTCAACTTCGTTCCACACAGGAAAGACGGGACAATGGAAGAACTATTTTACCGTGGCGCAGAACGAGCTTTTTGACGAGTACTTCCGGAAGGAAATGGATGGAGTTGATATCAAGGTCCCATTTGAATAAGATCACAAATTTGTCAACGTCCTGACGTCGATATTCTGGTTGGCAGTTCACGTGCGGACAACAATCATAGTACATGTACCAGCTAAGACTTAAGACATTTGATGAGATTACTAACGAACGGTCACTGAAACGTGCTTTAAAGACTTTCTGTAATTTGATTTACAAGACAAATCTTACCTAACACACAAGCACAATCTGTGATTTGTTTGTTTCTGTACCATCGTCACACGATACGCATAAAGCATCCTATCATGTAAACGCCAAGAATACAATTCTTTTTGGCACAAATATGATTATGCTAAGTAATTTACAGCGACATATTACACAGACACAAGGGCTTCAACCAACAGTTACTGCTCTCGTATAGCAAATAAAATGACGTTACTGCTTCGAAGTGACTTGCTTCGAGAGAAAGAAAGGAATATATAGATAGGTACATACAAATGATAATGACCAGCCCCTATCCTTGGAGAACGTGTTTTCATTGAATGGACATGTTCGATGTAACTCATTCTTCGGAGGAATATACTTTAGAGAACGCACATGTGTATTAACATTGTTGTGGCCTTTCACCAGAAATATATTAAACTTAAAACCTGTGACATTCAGCAGGATATACAGTAATAAAAGCACGACCTATATAGATTCTGCCAGCTTGATACCATACCGCTTATTGTTCCCATCACTCATCAATAAGTCTGGTTAAGAAAAAGAGTGCAGGTTGTAGTTTTATTCAATGCGTTTACCAGTTCTGCAACGTACCATAATGATATGATTATAGGGCCTATACATTGGTGTTCAAAACATTGAAACATTATTAGACGCAGTAGCTGGCATCTTTGTGGTAGGCAATTTTGTACAAATCTATACACGACGTTGGACAGTGTCCGTTGGTTTTTGTGTCTAGATACCACTTGTAATTTTTCGCCAATAAAATATCAAATGGCAAGTTCTACATGTAGTGTGCTTAAATGTTGTCGGAATGAATTTTTGATGAAGGCATTTCTTATACTTTTTCCAATATTGTGTTATGCATGAGGTAACTGCTTTGTCATTACCATATTAAATCTGTATCTATTTTTCTTATACAAATCATAAATACTCAACATAGTGGTCCTGACCCAAACAAATCACTTACAAAGTAAGCACCTTTTTGTGTTTCTGTGTATGTGCAAGCATATTTTAAGTACAATATTGAATGAGCCCAGCTGATGGAATCTGACGGTTGTGACGCAGATTAAATGATTTTACCATCCCCAAACAAGGCTTAAGAGCAACACCAATGCAAATTAGAGGAACTTTGGCTTTTTAAATCAATTAACTGTCCTTAAGATTAGAATGTGAATATCGTGGATTATTACATAAATAAAAACACGTTGGATGTCGTTTAATGCTAATAAAGTATCGATTTTCATTTCATGTGTCTTTGTGCATTCAAATGATACCTGCTGTTTCTCCGCACCTTGAAGTAAATGTCTTATGAAGTTATGTACATTACTTTTTTCACCCTAATCTTTCAGTTGCATAATATATTCCAATTCGCGAATTGTTCTCGAGAAAACGCGATCAAGGAATGGACATTGGTAGTTGCGTTCATAGAAACAGAACAGATACTAGGTAGATGCAGTGAGACGTTTGGCAGATCTATATCTCCTTATACTTGGCAAGTCTGTTTTCTGTTTTTGTTTTTGTTTTTGTTTTTGTTTTTGTTTTTGTTTTTGTTTTGTTTTTGTTTTGTTTTTGTTGTTGTTTTTGTGGGTCAGGTTGTTAGATATCTATAAAACAGTCAATGACTATCATTCATCGTCCGGAGTCAGGCGTACGTTGTGCCTAACCTTTTTAAAATTTTCAGCTTCTTTTTAAAAACTTCATGACAAATTTTCACTAAACTTGGCAGGTAGCAGCTCTAGGAAATAGGATCTTGGTTTGTTTAAACTGGCACAGTGCTCCCCCCCCCCCCCCCCGACCCACGGGGTCCCAAAGCCCCTAAATTAACGAATCTTTAAGAGCATTTTTCTCTGTAGGATATGAAATTATAATGATAAGATATACTGCTGTGAGAAAATGTATTGACGACTGTATTGTCAAGTTTGTTCATGGCGGATCTGTTATGGGCGTAGGCTTGTTTACCTTACTGGGAGCATGGCCGGTTAAAAAACAAACAAACAAACAAACAAACAAATGAACAAACAAACAAACAAGCAGGAGTCCTTTATAGCCCTCCCTCTTTGTAGTCAAATCAATACCACTGTGACCCTGCCCTTTCCTAGATCACACCTTAGAACCCGTCGCCATTTACCGGAATCTATTCAATTCAGTATTATGAGGTTTGAGTAGCCCACATTTCTAAAGCTTAATTTAGTCTTTTATGCGGGTCTCTCCTTTTCAATAACGCAATTATTTTGAACAATTAGTTCCATAAGTATATATGCACATTTATATTGTAATACATTGCACGTTTTGTTTCTTTTAATCTGTATCGATAACTATGTGTTATTGGAAATAAGATTTCATTAGAATTAAAATTTAAATCGCTGATACTGAACATCAAAGTCATCATGCTCTAATTGATTTCAACTCATTAATCATGTCATAAACGCTGCAATGACTGGTATAGAAGGAATTCAATCTTCTTAATTAGGTCTTTATTTTTAAGTCATCGATTTGGGCTTCCGTTGACTTGCCAAAATCGTGAGCATATTAAATGATAAGACTTACTCCGTCGTTTTAAAGCCATTGCTGGCTATTCTTTTTTTTTTTTCAGTAGCATGACAAGGTTCAGCATAAAAAGGCGGTGCTAGACTGAAAAAAAAAAGTAGCTCGATAATAGCTTGCCTGATGGTGTTTGTTTTCTTTTGGGCAGTGTAGCGCCGCGTATCAGAGTATTAAAAAAGTATGCCTGTTTGTTTTTAATAAAAGCATCGCAATCAGAGATCAATGTGGATGTGTATGCACGTACAGTAAGTGCTGAAACGGCTTTTCGTTCATCTCTCAGCTCTTTGAGTTTAATCATTACATTTGGTAAGTACCAAGTACCGAATATCCTCCAGAATAAGGGTTACATAGAAAAAGGAAAATTAACCTTCTGCGGCAATCGTAAATGGACTCTTTTTTTACCGGTGCTGTTAAACGAGTCTCACAACGGAATGAAATCCTCATGCAGCCATTGCCGAATGATATTCATAGGTGCACCAGCTTACACGAATGCCTCTTTTGCTTTTCATTTCGTTTGTGACGGTGCGATAAACATTGCATGACTCTGAACAGGGAATATGTCATTATTGTGAATGATTGTGATTATGTAATCTCCCAGTCCCATTCACTATTTCCACCTGTTGTTCAAAGTTGCCCGAAACCCAACTCCATTGCGGAGCGCTGTGGCGCCGACACACACGTGTTGGGGTCGCTGTTACCCGAAAGCGTGTGACACTTAGTAGCTCCGCCTGTTGCATAGCGTTGATCGTCATTTATAGAACTGTATTTGCCACTTCTATAATAAAATATTCTTGTAATTTACTTTGACGTAAGCTGTTGTAATTTACTTTGACGTAAGCTGTTGTGTATAGAAACAGTCTAAAATACAGCACTTTTCATGACTTTATGTAAACTAAACACAAACTGGATTCTTAACATACATTAAATATACCCCCGCCAAACGAAGTTTGAAGGGGGTATATAGGAATCAGCGGACGGTCGGGCGGTCGGGCCGTCGGTCGGGCGGTCGGTCGGGCTGTCGGTCGGGCGGTCGGTCGGGCTGTCGGTCGGGCGGTCGGTCGGTCGGTCCGTTGCAAATCTTGCGTCGCGAACTACTTCCTCAGTTTTCAACCGATTCTCGTAAAACTTGGCACAGATGTGTGCCTTGGGTTGTAGATGTGCAAGACGTATTTTTTGACAGTACCCAAAAGTACGTTGCCATGGTAACGGCATATTATGGGCAAAAATGGGTACAAATCTTGCGTCGCGAACTCCTCCCACAGTTTTTGATCAATTTTTATGAAACTAGCTACAGATGTTCATCTGAATATGTTAATGTGCAAGACACATATTTCCGCAGTGGCAAAAAGTGCGTTGCCATGGTAACGGCATGTTATTGGTAAAATATAGGGCAAAATGCTTCATGGCAAAACTGCTTCATCAGTGTTTTTCCAATTCTCATGGAATTCATATTGAATGTTTGTCTTAGGATATAGGTCAGCATGACACATTTCTTGACAGTGACAAAAAGTATGTTGCCATGGTAACAGCTCACATATTATGAGCCAAAATGATGGAAAATTTTGTGTTGCAAACTACTTCCTCAGTTTTTGCCCAATTTCCATGAAACTTGGTACAGATGTGTGCCTTTGGTTGTAGATGTGCAAGATGCATTTTTCGACAGTACCCGAAAGTACGTTGCCATGGTAACGGCATATTAATGGCAGAAGATCAAGGAAAGATCTTGTGGATTTAACTACTTCCTCAGTTTTTTGACCAAAGCTTATGAAATGTTGTTTTGACCAAAGCTTATGAAATGTTGTTTGGCGGGGGTATAACCAGTCGCTGTAGCGACATTTCTAGTTTTGCTTTGTTCTGTTTTTTCTTATATTTACCGATAGTCGTAATGTGATATAATGATATGAAAAGGATCATGCGTTTTACTAATGTATTTGCGAAATTTCATAAAAACGTGTGGTCATTCGTGAGTTACCACTATGTTCCTGGCAAGGAGTTGACCAAAGCCTGGTGCCATATTTAAGCAGACATTAACAACCGGCTGTCGCTATCAATGATTGAGCGCATAACGCTTTTAATGCATGTTAAATCGCTGTCTCAATTAGCATACAGTTTGAGTCAAGGCGCATAACATATACCGTGAATCTTTAAGAACGATATCAATGACTCCTCCAGGAGTATCATTTATCCGGATCATCAAATCTGTACCTGTTATAAATCAAAGTCCACCCCTCAAGATCATAAAAATGTTTTCCATAGTTAATTCCAATACATCTCGTAAGACGTTGCTATCGATTCGAACAGTTAACTGTAGGGCTATATGGTTTATAATTTGATAGAATTAGAAGGTATGAACTTTGGTCGAGGTACTCAAACAACCTTTGTAGTAGCTTTTAAGGGAATGTTGATCAGTTGCTCATATTTTCTAATGCAACAAGAGTGTATAACGTATAACTTGTGGCATATATGGACATCAGTCTCAGCAATAATGATCAAAGTCCATGTACACAGGTCCTTGTATGAACATTGATGCGGCTTTTTAGGTCAAACCTATTGTCAATGCAAGTCCTTTATATACGCACCTTTGCAGTATCCATGTAACCAGATCCATATACAGGAAGCGATCGTAGCTTCTCAGTGACTTCCTTTTTAAAAATTGTGCATGTATACTAATATGAAAATTACATGCATCCAGTGCTCACCGCTTAAACGGGAGGGGTCGGGAGACAAGTTTTTCTCCCGTATAAGCGGTGCTCCCGCTTAAGCGGTCGCCAGTATTGGCCCGTGCAAACCACACAACATGAAGCCCAGTACTTATGTGGGCATTACACTAAACCATGCACAGTTGTATTACCATTTTCGAAAACTGCCTACCAGGTTTAACCACATCGATGGGTGTAACTCCCATCCAACTTCTCCGCTTACCAAAACAAAATAGAGTAATCTCTAGATCCTTCGTGACCGTGTTAATATCCGAATACTCACGTTCACTGCTGAGAAAGACGTATGACCAGACTCATCTTCTCGATATGGTTACTTCTGAAAAATATTTGCTTCCCAACAAATTCCAGTGCCTACTTAACAACGTTTGAGGCATATATAGTGCGTCGAATATAAAGCTACACTAAATATAACGAAGCATCTTGTCATTTTATTTTGTTTCATGTCATATTATGTCATTTCATTTTGTTCAATCAAAGTGCATTTCGAGCATCAAAAACACCTCTAATCCAGAAAACTTCGATCCCCTTCACTGACCAGTCATGTGTGTATGCTCTCCGTTTAACTTTTATGATGTTGCTCAATGTCGAGTACACATCACCAAAATCAGTGTAGGCCATGCTTCACGATCATGATGGTCGTAGTTCAGTGTGAGCAAACAATGTCCGGTTTCAGTCTTCCCTGCTGTCGATTGCACGGCATGCAGTCATTCAATTACGGTAACTCCTGCTTTTACAGCTTTAACATGTCCTCCCCTTTCCCCTTCCCCTCCCCCCCCCCTCTCTCTCTCTTCGGTATTTCCATTTCATCTTCTCTAAGTGTAACCATGGACACCAAGTTTGACAGTGACTTATAAAGATAGCTCATAACCTCTGCTCAAACTCGCAGTCCTTCCTAACGACGCCAACAACACTTTTCTTCAGCTTTGAACTCTGCGCTCCTTCAAAACGAATGATTCCGTGTCGTAAACAAAGTAATGACTATGTATACACTGAGTCTCTTGTCAACGTGACTACTTTGCAACAGTTTGTTTGTTTTTCCCCTTTTATAGTTCTTTTTGATAAAACAAGTTCCTAGCAGTATTCAACAACATTAATTGTTAAAGTTAGAAATGAAATATGTAACCATTAATGAATTAATAAAGAAGCCTTTGATTATCGTATTTACTAAGTACTATACGTTAAGATAAACAAGCATTTTCTAGATCTCTTTTGTGAAATATGCTTGCAGTAAACATACTCTAGATGACCGCGGTAAATTGCCATGAACCTACATACTTGATATACTGTAAGCAGAGCTCCTATGTTCTCTATACACGTGGTTTCAGAATCTTCATGTATAACTCAGTGAGAATGACCGAGGCTTCGAACCTACCGTCCCTCATGGGTCACCACGGATACGAAGGGATTCATTACCCAAATATTGTGGTGGACTCCTGCATCGACGCTTTGAAGTCGTTTGAAGTACGCCCAGACGATGTGTGGGTCGTAACCTATCCCAAAGCAGGTGGGAAATTGAATTCCTTGACGTTTGAGTTTAGGTAACCAGTGGCATTTTAACAGATCAAACAAACGTGATCTACAACAAATAAATCTTCCTCATATTTAATCTTGCATTGCCTATCTTGATTAGTCTACAATGCCTTTATACTCTTTCTTCGCCAGGAGTCGGTGCAGTATCACTCTTGTTTTATTTCTATTGGTTGTCTTCGATTTCACTTTCCCGTCTTTCTATAACCGTTTCAGATCAAGGGCTTCTTATCTGAAGAGATTATATATATAAATATCGACTTTGTATACAATGTCACTAAATTTCTTTACTTAAAACATGGGGCTTCAATCCAAAGACGAAAATAATGCCCTAATATTCAATTGCCAGGAACCCATTGGATGTTGGAAATTGTTGGTCTCATCCTCTCGGACGGCTACCCAGAGAAAATTGACCGTTCTTCCAGCTCTACTCTGATTGAAATGATCGACCTGGACCAAAAACTGCCGTACACTAAGGAGGAGGAAGAACAGAATCCTCCGGACATGACACCATTCATGGAGAAGATAAAGAAAGCGCCCTCACCGAGAGTCATCCAAACCCATCTCAGACTGACATACATGCCCCAAGACTTACTGAAGAAAGCTAAGGTTTGTTATATTGTCTCACGATATCTCACACCTGTAATTGCTCTTTAAAATTGACCATGATGATAACAAAAATAATAACCATTTTGGACTATTATCAGTCTTTAACACAAATAAATTATCGTGCTTAGTTCAAAGTCTTCCCCATTTCCCCAGAAGACATCGGCTACGATAAACGGATTGGCGCATACAGGTGTGGTTATGAGTTCACAGTCCAGTATGTTGTTTGGAAGGAAATGGTTCAGGCATTAATCTCAATGTAACGTGTTTACTCGGGGACATCCTATACGAGACCGACACCCACAAGTCATACAGCCCACGAGTTCAACATTGAAAACAGGTCCATGAGTCATACAGCTCACGAGTGATACAGCCTGTGAGTTCGACACTGATAGGTAAAAACAGCCCATACGATACAACACGGTGCTTAATATGTCGGTCTCGTGGGCTTTATAGCTTATGTCAAATTCATGGGCTGTATCAATCTTGAGCGGTATAACTCGTGGGCTGTATATGACTAATGGGCTGTGTGACTCGTGGGCTGTATGACTCCTGGGTGTCGGTCTCGTGACGAGCAACCGCTTACTTGCCTAACATGCCTGTTACTTCGGAGGTCGTAGAATAGCTCGGAAATGGTTTTGGCAACAATTATTAGTATACGTGAACGCCTAAGAACCTATATTGCTCGTAACTCGCTACTAGCTAAAATCCTTAGAGTGATCATTTATATAATCTGTCACACCATGTTTCATTATAATTATACACGAACACAGTTGCAAGTGAAGTCCCAACCTCATTTTCTTCTATGAAGGTGATATACGTTGGTCGCAACCCAAAGGATACTGCCGTCTCGTGGTTCAAGTTTCATAAAGATGAGCGGGTCCCCAACAAATGGGAAACTGTCTTCCAGCAGTCTATCGATGGAAGTCAGTCTTAACTGTCTCTATTTCTTATCACAGAAAATGACTCTAAACAAAAATCCGATATTAGGCAAAGTATCCAAATACCAGTGAGTTTCTTTCAAATGTTTTTTTTTTTTTTTCAATAGCATTCTTGCTAATTTCATAATGAATGTTATTACAACATGATAAGATTCAGTGTGGTATGATTGTGGACAAGATTCCGGACTTTCAGACGAAGTGCCAGAGTTTGAATCTTAGTGCTTTCGTACTTGGGCAAGATGTTTTATCCCACGACGCTCTTCTTAACCCACGTGTAATACGGGGTACGATACCTGGTAGTATGATCCCAGGCCCTTCTGGTAGCTAAAAGCAGTGGCAGTACTGAAAAGGTTACCCTGAACAAAATATTAATATGATCAAGACTTTTACGATGATATACAGAGACACCTGGTTGAGTAATTATGAAGATATGGCAGTATAGTATTTTCCCTGAGTTTTAGAGGTCATAAACTATACATATTAGCCTACGATATGCACTGTAGCCCAGTATGTAGTTGTTGATGTTGTTTCTTCTTACACGTATGATGATGATAAATATAAAAAATAAAAATCCTAAAAAGTCACGTTGGTAAAGATTACGAGGACAGTACAGTAAAAACGCGAAAACAAGAGTTGATGTAAGAACAGAGTAGCATGTAATATCAGAGACATACCATCTCTTATCTAAACAAAAGTGAGACCTATACGATGAATAGTATTTTGAATCCTAGCATTTCAAGCTTGCTTCATTTGTCCAGCCCATGAAGAGCCCACTTTCACTTTGTTACCACCAGCTATTGATTTCGGACCTTGGGCAGACCATGTCAAAGAATTCTGGGGAATCCGCCATCACTACGAGAACCTCCTCATCGTGTTCTACGAAGACATCCTGCGGGTATGTGAGGATTTGTTTATTGATATAAAGTGTAATGCAAAAGCGTTGCAACGGCGGGGGGGGGGGGGCAATTTGAAATATGCAAATATTATTCCTACTTTCATGGTGAAAAGTCATTCGCACCAACAGGCATCTTGGTTTTTTAATTCACTGGGATAAGCATTTGTGATGTAATGATTATTCATGTAATCCTTATAAATGCTGCTGGCCAGAACATCCACCTAACAGCAAAAGTGGTATTTGGCAGTGGTACAATACATTCGATGCAAAATAATGAAATGGATGCTTTCCCAAGTGTTAATTGACTGATCATTTTGGTAATTTGGTCTACGCAGGTTCATTCTTTGTTTGAAAAGGATTGATGAATCCCCTGAAGTGTTACGTAAAGCTTATGCATTATGTTGCTCTGAAAACGAGAGAAGTGCCCCTAACCTATACAACTGAGAGAGAGAGAAAAAAAGACAGATCATTCGTATCACCAATGTGCCCATGAGGTAACTCAAAACTGGCTTCTTGATTACGGTTTTCGCCGCAGGGTTTAAGAGCAGGCTGCTGCTTACAACCTCTGGATTTGTTTCAAATGAAAAAAAAAAAAGAAATGAAAAAATTATTTGTGTTAAAGATAGTACACTCATAGCACATCAACGTGAGTATTGATAAAGAACTGTTATGGGATTATTGGTCTCGTAAAACCTTAACTAATTTGACTTTATAATTACTCCCGCTTTTCATTCATGGAAATACCAGCCGTCAGCGTTGCCAAAAACAAAACATATCAATTCAAATCACCAATAAAGAAAGAGAAGAGAAATAAAACATCGTGACTGACACGGTCCAGTATATCATGTTGTTTGTTTGTTTGTTTGTTTGTTTGTTTGTTTGTTTTAATTAAGGATCCAGCAAAGCACGTCCGAATGGTAGCAGAACACTTAGGACGCCCGCTGTCAGAAGAACTGTTACAGCGAGTTGTCGAGAACAGCTCCTTGTCAGGAATGCGAAAGACCTACGAGAAGAGAGCTAAACAACTCAAGGATCCAGAGGCCGAGTTATCTAAACTGACATTCATCTCTAAAGGTAATCTGCGGCGTTCAGGGTCTCTGTTATACCAACTGAAAAATGTTCGCATGCATGCATGTCAGTGTTATTTTACGGTGTAACCCGAGGGTTGATTGCATGGATGCCACTTGATGTAAAAAGTGGGAGAGTATGGATTTCACTTTAGCAACAATCATGTCCTAGCTAAATGGGACGTTATCTTTTTGAGTTTTATGTTGGACAGTATGAGGACTCTTTGATACCAGACGTGGAGGAGATGAAGTATAAAAACATAATAGAGGTCTGTCAACGTGTACTAGTCACTTTTCAACTTCGTTCCACACAGGAAAGACGGGACAATGGAAGAACTATTTTACTGTGGCGCAGAACGAGATTTTTGACGAGTACTTCCGCAAGGAGATGGAGGGAGTTTATATCGTGATCCCATTTGAATAGGATCACAATTTTGTCAACGTTGATGTTCTGGTTGGCAGTTCACGTACGGACAACAAGAATCATTGTAGTAGCTAAGAATCAAGAGCTTTGCTGCGATGACTACTTAAACGTACTTTAAAGACTTCCTGTAATATACAAGACAACTCTTGCCTAACACACAAGCACAATCTGCCATATTCAAAGTGAACATTTTTTTTTAACACTTTGTTTAATTTGTGCATTACAATGACAGAATGATAATTATTTTGTTTGGAGGTAAAATTTGATTTGATGAGATTTGATATGATTTTATTCGATTGTTTCTGTGTATCATCGTCACACATGCATAATGCATATTATCACGTGATCGCCAATTCTTTTTGGTACAGATGTGATTATGCTAATAAGTTGCAGCGATATATTACACACAAACACAAGGGTTACAACGTATATAGGCAAAAGTTTGACGTGCTTACAGCTCTCGTATAGCAAAGAAAATGAGTTTACTGCTTCGAAGTGACTTGCTTAGAGAGGAAGAAAGGAAGATTTAGAAATGTACATACCCAGAAATACTGATCAGCCCCTATCATCTAAGAACAAGTGTTTTCATTGAATAGACAAGTTCAATGAACTCATTCCTCGGAACACTTGGAAGAATGCATGTGTTACCCTCATGTGTAACAAAGTTATAATTGTGTATTAGCATTGTTGTGGCCTCTAATCATTCAAAGATTTAAAGTCTATGACATTCAGCAAGAAATACAGTAATGATAGGACGACCTATATAGATTCTGAGAGCTTGGTACCGATTATTGTTCCCATCACTCATCAATATCTGGTTACGAAAAAGAGTGCAGGTTGTATAGCGCTTTTCAAGGTGTGTGCCAGTTTTGCACCGTACCATATTGACATACGGCCTATATACATTGGTGTTCAAAGCGTTGAAATATTCCTGGGGCCCGTTTAACTTGTCATCAGTGACAAGTTGTCATAGATGTGACAAGCTACTGAAATCCTTGCATCTGATTGGCTGAGAGCAAATTTGTCATAGAAATGTGGCAGTTGTCACTGATGACAAGTTTTATGAAATGGGCCTTTGGACGCAGTAACTGTCATCTTTCTTGTAGGCATTTTTGTACAAGTCTATACGACGTTGAATATTGTCCGTCAGTTTTTGTACCACTTGCAATTTTTCGACAATTAAATATCAAATGCAATTTCTTCATGTAATGTGCTTATACGTTGTCTGAACGATTTTTTGATGAAGGCATTTCTACTTTTTCCAATATTGTGTTATGCATGAGGTAACTGCTTTATCATTAGCCTACCATCATACCTCTATATATTTTCTCATATAAATCATATCGACTCAACATATTGGTGCAAACCTAAACAAATCACTTACAAAGTAGGTCCCTAAGCATATTTCTGTGTTTCTGTGTATGTGCAGACATCTGTTGAGTACAATTGAATGAGCCCTGGGATCTGAAGGTTGTGACTCAGCGTAGTCATGATTGAAGCAAGGCTGAATAGCAATACCAATTATCACAGGAACGTTTGCTTGTTAAATCAATTAACTGTCCTTTATTAGAATGCACTGTACTTCAAAATGATGATGTATATCTATTTCATGTTTTGAGTGATCCGTATATTACAAGCCTAGCTTTTTAGTTGACCACTCTTTTTCCACAAGTACTTTACTGTTATTCTTCAAAGCATGCACAGATGTTATTTATACTACTTTTATGATATCTTATACTAAGCGATTCCACTTTTCGTTTTGTATTTTTTCCTTGATTGAAATAAATAAACAATATGATTGCTTAACACATGCTTTTTATTATGTTATATTTTGTTTCACTCCTTATTGGATGGAAAATAAATACTGCATTGAACTTGAACTTAAATTGTGCGACTGATCACGTCGTGTCAAGGCAATAAACGATTTATCTCTGGCTGTACAATAAAATAATGTATGCTATGTGTATGTGTATGTTAAAGGTGTATGTGTATAAAAACAATTATGTGTATGTGTGTGTGTGTATGTGTATGTGTGTGTGTGTGTGTGTGTGTGTATGTGTTTGTGCGTGCGTGTGTATGTGTATGTGCATGTGTGTATGCGTGTGTGTTTGTGTTTAATAAAACCTACTTGCCAATAGAAAATGCTGACACAATGAACATACCGGAAGGGCACATTACAGGAGAAATCCGCGGGGTCCTTATTGTCATTTAGACATTTTTTTTTTCATGCTGCCGGTGATTTCATGTGTGGTGAAAGAGCGGAAGTCACGAGAGTTAAGTAAACATTCACGCCATGTTAAGTTTAACTTCATGAATAGACAAAACTAGAAAGATGACTGTCCTATCAAAGTTACACATGAAATGAGAAAGTGATCGAATTCTATGGCTTTTACATGCTTTATGGGATCACTGATAAATTGTTTGCAACCTCATATTCAAATTAGATGAAACGATGCCATTAGATCATAAATCTTCCTTTTTTTACAAAAAGAATCTTGCTCATAATGATTTTATAGCAACGATGTATACTTTTCATTGAAAAACATGAAATTATATTCGATTTTGCTTGAACTTCACTGACGCGTTCTACTCTACTAATGGTAATGTTTATACTCCTGCATTCCCACAGTCCACAGTGTATATTCAGGTTGCCTTCCCCTTTAACTAGTCTTATTTAGATTTTGAAGAGAACCTCGTTGATTTGCTGTAATGATTTCATTTGTACAATCGGAGAAATAAAGCAAGCTCAATATACTGAAACTGGAACTAACAGCTGAGGGGCGCCAGCCGCATAGTTTTTTTTTTCAGTGCTATTTACATGATTTTAATTTCTTATTTCAGCTTTAATGCGTACCATTAAGCTACATTGTTTCAAGTATACAATGTCATGTACATGATTGTTTTAGTGCGTTGTATTTAGATTGACCTATCACCGTACACGCAGCGGAGACAAGCAATCATGTTGTGTTTATCAAACGCGATCATACGCGATAATAATTTATCAGTGCCATGAATGAGCCGGTTCGGTGGGAGTGATAACGGGCTGTATGTGCTGCAACATATGAGGGTGAAATATTCAGCAGATCAGTGTTAATGGTTAAAGGACTAGACGTTTAAGTCCATCTATCAACGGTTTTGTCGAAAACCTGACTTTCAAGGTAGGACCCTTCATTCTATGTCCAGGGACAACTACATTTCAAGAGAAACAGTCTCAAGCGATGCGACATGAGTCGAGTAACCATGCACAGAGCCGGGGCTCAGGATTATGGAAGTAAACGTCAGTGCTTCGAGTGTTTATCTTCCATGATCCTATAAGTACCGTTTTGTTATACCTTCGTGGAAAACAAAAACAGATTAGTTACAAACTTCGTTATTCCATGATGACTTTCAATGTTTTTGACGTCTACCAGCAATTTTGTTTCAATAGTTAACAGTCAAACGCTATGTTAACTTTACATGTCTTGTCAAACAGTAATATTTCACGCCCACCTCTTTCACTGACTTCATGTCTTATTCCTTCCCACTGACCTCCAGAGGCCAGTGTTCCTCCCCTATGCAAGGTATTTAAAGGCATTATTTACCATTTGCAGATGAAACAAAAAACCCGCTTTAGCCCTTCAAAATACTTCTAAAATGTGAGTTAGGGATAGGAACAACCCATGTAAAAACTTGAATCAGTTTGATTAATGTTAAGTATTGTTAAATATCAATGTGAACAATAGTTATGGCCTATAGGCCTATTTCTAGACTAAACCATCTTCACAGTTATGATTTAGTGAGAAAAATATTGTTATTTCCTTATAGTTCAGGCTTTATTGCAAAAATTTTGCATGGAAAGATGCTTTGTGATACTGCAACTACCCTACACATATGCATCAATAATGTGATATCTTGAAGATTCTTTTCTTCTTTTTCTTTTTTTTTTTTTGCTCCTGCTCCCAATGGTAAACAGTACCTTTAAAATGTCTGCTCAAGTGAAACGAATATCATCACCAAAAACATCTTCCCATGATATTTGATAAGCTCTGTTGATCTGGCGAAAACCAACATATCTGTAGCCAGTCGTTCTTGAGGGTAAGATTTACATCATGCTCGTCATCACTATCATCAGCTGATCATGGTTAGGCCTAAATGTTAAAACCTGAATATTATGTTTTACATCGTTAAGGCACATGTCGCGGGTAATGGATACCCTCAAACACAAGAGCTCTTCGAGGTGGCCTTTTGAAGTAGTTCTCAATTAACCCAGAACAAACCAGGCATACCAGTACAACACAAGTAAGTATAGTCACATGATAATGTTATGTTATGACAGGTGATACTGGATTTCCTATATACATATACCATTGTTTCGTCCTCTAGCTGAGTAAAACAGATTTGTTCAGTCGCTTTCTCGCCACTTCGGAATCTTTCAGACAGGCCCGAGTGAAAATGGCCGATCAGGCTTCAAACCTATCGAGTATTAGAGGTTCGTATGACTATGATGGGATTTACTACCCAAATTTCGTGTTGAAATCCAGCATCGACACTCTGAAGACGTTTGAAGTACGTCCAGACGATACATGGGTCGTGACATTTCCCAAAGCAGGTGAGATATTTAAGTCATGTGTTCATGTGAATTTGTGTGTTGTTATTCAATATTGTACAATACGCATTGCAGAATTGTATCAATTTTTCCCACAATATAGAAACTATTTCTTTAGCATTCAACTTGGATCCAAACTTCAGTAGATCGACCCCATTATGTTTGCAGTAATCTATTGTGCATCCTAGCCAGATATCGTGTATCATTTTACTTTGTTATATTTGATATATTTGACTAATATGAAAATGACTTGGAATTGAAATTGAAAACATCATGATGAATTATGTTTCATATCCCCGGCATCATAAACATATAGTTTATGGCAATACAACCTGCCTTAAGTAGCTAAAGTCCCTATTTTTGTCAATTTGATGTATTTGTTATGGTTTAAGTAGATGGTGGTGACAGGAAAAAGAAAATCTGCTTCGGTCATTGGCGCATTATTAACATTATTTTACAAGTTGCGTTTTGCGCGGAGTTTCTTTTTGAGAGCTAGACCCAATTAAAAAAAAAAAAAGGCTTCTTGACTGGCAGGAACCCACTGGATGTTGGAAATTGTTGGTCTCATCCTCTCGGACGGCTACCCAGAGAAAATTGACCGCTCCTCCAGCTCTACTCTGATTGAAATGATCGACCTGGACCAGAAACTGCCGGACACTAAGGAGGAGGAAGAACAGAATCCTCCGGACATGACACCATTCATGGAAAAGATAAAGAAAGCGCCCTCACCGAGAGTCATCCAAACCCATCTCAGACTGAAATACATGCCCCAAGACTTGCTGAAGAAAGCCAAGGTATGTTGGTGTCCCAGGAGATATATACCTCACCTTTAAATACGAAGGACCTTCCAGGCTATCACATGTACCCAACCATTGATACAAAAAATAATGTGTTTGCAAAATTCAGTGGTGAAAATGTATTAGACCCTACTTAATAACCTGTTACTCGTAGATGAAAAGGGTATTCTATTACCCAGACTCCGATATACTATTGACTGGTCATAGTACGGTAGACTATTATGTTAGATTAACACACTCATCATCTCCCTTCTATTTACACTTTATCTCCCATAAACGGTTGTATGCTTTTAACAAGATACTAGTAATTACTATTAGTGATGTTACATTAAATCCCGCGAATGTTAAAACACAAACCATGTATTCATGAAATTTTTCTGTCGAGATGTATTTGTTGCGACTGATTGACAAACTGCCGTACATCGACGTAAATAAGCACTGAATTGATCAGTGTTTTTTGTTTGTTTGTTTGTTTGTTTTTTAGTAGTAGTAGCCATGAAAAAAAAAATCATGGAAGTACGTACTCGAGTAGGATTTAAAACCCACGACCTCCTGACCTCCGGACAGGCGTCATCTCCAAGTGTTGGTTTCAATCCTACAGCATGCAGCGGGTACTGCGTAATTATTCAAATTTATTATTTACGTCAATGTAGGGCAGTTTGTCAACAAACAGTTGCAACAAGCCATGTAACTATTCATAATATTTTTAGATGCCACTACAATTTTTAACGATGTCTGTCATAGGCCACTGTGAAATATACCAGTCTGTAAATGGGGTCGCCCCACGAGCTCGATACCCACGAGTCATATGGCCCACGAGCTAGGCACAAGTAAAACAATAATCCTACTTATAGCAAGTAAAACAGGCCCACATTATGAGCAAGACAAAAAGCAAATAAGGCCTATGAGCTTAACACTATATTAGTAATAAGCAAGTAAGGCCGAAGAGATCGACTCTATATAGGCAAAAAACGTTCACTAGCTCGACACTACCAACAAACCCCGTGCTGTAATGTCGAGCTTGTTTTTTTTGTTTTTTTTTTGTTTTTTTTGTTTTTTTTTTGTATAGCGTCAAGCTCCTGGACCTCATTTACCTACATAACTGTCGAACTCGTGCCTGGGCATGATTTACCTCGTGTCAATAGCCCGTGGATCGTATTGTTCATGGGCCTACTTTAGTCGATGTTTAGTTCGTGGGCTATAATGACTCGTGGGCTGTATGACTCGTGAGCTGTAATGACTCGTGGGCTGAAATGACTCGTGGGCTGTAATGACTTGTGGGCTGTATGACTCGTGAGTGACGAGCTCTTGTACCCCATCAGAGGAAACCAGAGGCCAAATGTATCTGTGAACTAAGTGAAAGCAGAAATACAAGTAGAATGCATCAGTGAAAGTTTGAGAAAAATAGGACAATCGATTCAAAAGTAAGAAATAAAGTTTAAGTGCCGTCATCGCTTGATGAGGAGACTACTGCACTTCATTAAGACAAAATTAAGAAAATGAAAAGAAAATTCAACACATTTTGACTATTCTAGCATTATGACAGAGCACTTACCTCTTTCCGAAAGTAGGGGAATGATATTGCCTTTGTCAGTGACAAATCGATGGAATGTGTACTTTTCATGAAAAATAAAATTATGTGGAATTCTCCTCACACTTTATATTGTTGTCCAAAATTACGTCATGAAGTGTAGTCTCTAGTGTAGTTGCCTTATGACGGCCCCAAAACTCTAAGAATTGATAACATGAAAGCAAAAGATTATAAAGCAGTTCGCCTTTGACTAAACATTACAATGTCGAAATTTCGTAGCTTGTGATGGGTATGTCCGGAAAGCAGTAGATGACATATTCGATTCTCGTTGGTTCCTTTCTTCCGACATGCATGTTCGTTAAAATGTAGATGAAAAGTTTTGATCTGGCAAATTTCATTTGTACAGAGGGAAACTGAAGAAAAGTCATATCCCAATTTAAAACTTTTGAAATGATTATCCGAATGTGTTCAACATAATTGTATTGTTATTTTCACTATATCCACATTGTCTTTGGGCTTGCGTTTCTTCCTTTTCTCTGTCACTTCTTAGATATCCTTAGTAAAGGTAAAGCCACTCCTTAATAAAAAAAATAATCAAAAGAGAACATTTCAGGCAACAGTAAACCATCTAATCTAACTGTATAAAGAGTATAAAATTAAAATTGATGATGTCTGTTCATGTCTATTATTACTTGTATCATTTTGTTGATATTCTGACGTCATCTGTTTTGAAGTAGGCCTATCTTGCAAAGAGTCAGAAAGAGTTGATATTACTTTGTGACGTCATTTCCGTCTCCAGGTGATTTACGTCGCGCGGAACCCGAAAGACACCGCCCTCTCGTGGTTCCACTTTTTGAAGGAAGACCCATCGTGCCCGTCTCTAACCTTGGAAAGCGTCATACGGCAGTATATTGGTGGAAGTTAGTGGGTCCATTAAGTCTCTATCGGTATACATTATGGTCGTAATCTAAAACTCAATAGAAAAAAATTATCATCTACCCAGTCGACAATATTACTTCAATTATTGAGATTTAAGTGGTTCTTTAGAATTTGACAGGGATAGATAGGCACAACAGACATAATTATGAATCGACCAAAACCTGTTTGTTTAATTGTTTGCTTCGTTTTTGTCTTTATTCATTTCAATACATTGAACATATTATTGTCATCATCAGCCTCAGGGTTGTGTCCGTATATCTGCTTACTGCATAAAGCAACAAAATGATATCACAAAACAAAATATGTATATATCAACAGAACATAGTTGCAACAACAGAAGCATCTATCTGCAATTAATGCACAAGTCTGGTGATGACGAGGACAGTGTTAAATGACAGTGTCAGATACAATCATTGCCATAATGAGTCGATGATGATTTTTTTTTTCTAATTGATGGTATAGCGATATGAGTGATCAGCACTTTTTTGTTTTGTTTTAAGTAAGCGTACAGTAAATCTGAAATGCTTATTGTGGCTGTCGATCAAACACAGGCTCGTTTTACAGACTTTGGGGCGGTGAGTTGGCTCAGTCGGTAGCGCGTCTGCCTCACGATCACGCGGCCCGGGTTCGAACCCGAGTCTGGACTGAGCAGTGTTGTATGTAAACATACCGTCCCCTCTAGCAAGAGGCAAAACACTTTGTCCCTCGGATAGGACATAAAATGGAGGTCCCGTGTATGAGAGAGTCACAGCTCATGCACGTAAAAGATCCCGCTTCATTCATTCATCGCAAAGAGCAGGGTGTCTAACCCGGTGAAGTGGTCCCACCCCACATCCAACTGGACCCCATGGAAGACCAGCTTAGTGAAGCTGAATATGGGCTATCCAGCCATCTTCACAGATGGAAAAATGAACAACAACAACGGTGAATCCGCGTCCATCTTCGTGTTTCTCTGATAGCTAGTACCTATGGATCTTGGGCAGACCATGTCAAGGAATTCTGGGAAATTCGTCAACACTACGAGAACCTCCTCATCGTGTTCTACGAAGACATCCTGCGGGTAAGTGAAAATTCTTTGATTATGAAGGTGTGCTTACACGCATACCGTTCGTCATGTATGTATGTATGTATGTATAATTACGCGTAGGCCTATGTATTTGCATGAAGGCCTCTGAATAGGCTTCATATTAGGTATAAATAATATATGTATATATATATATATATATATTCATATATATAAGGGCCTACTATATATACACATAATGTGTGCGGGAGTGCGCGTGTGCGCGTGTGTGTGTGTGTTTGTGTATTTCAATCAAACGCATACAAGACCATTAGAGATCAATGACTGAATTGTACATTTACCAGTTTCAGAAAACTTTTATGTGCGTGCTTGATAAAAGGTGTGATTACTCAAAACGTACACACTTCATGAGCTGATACGATGCTTTATACGATTTTTTTTTTTTTTTAAGGATCCAGCGAAACACGTTCGAATGGTAGCCGATCATATAGGACGCCCTCTGTCGGAAGCACTTTTGCAACGAATTGTCGAAAACAGCTCCTTTTCCAGAATGAAGAAGACCTATGACAAGAGAGCTGAACAACTCAACGAACCACTGGCCGAGTCAGTTAGACTGAAATATGTCTCCAAAGGTACTTGAGTAATTAAAGATCGAATTATATGGTAGTTCACAGTAAGTCTCGCGCAGACAGACAAGATTAAACCCATAAAGTACAACAAAACAAAACAAACAATACAAAAACAAGCAAACACCCCCCCCCCCCCCCCAAAAAAAAAAAAAAAAAAAAAAAACCAGAGGGGGGAAACTGAAAGTACATGTGGCTGGATTTATCATTGGCATGTTATTCATTATTTGGTAATCTGGCTAAAAAGCTCCCTAGAGTGAATAATGAACGCACTGATGAGATTGATTAAAGTCATAACGGGTGTTGTATGGTGTGCAGTAAAATGTATTAAACACTGCCATTAGTGGAAAGCCACTACTTCCAGAATAACTTTAAGTGTTACAGTAGTCCGATAAGAAAGAGTAAGATTTTGCACAAATCTACAACAGTGAAAAATTTGATGAAAATCAAGGAATTTATGAAATTGTGCAGTTTCGCTGATTTCCACAAAACATTTCTTATGAATATCCAAACAGGTGAGTTAATGGTGTCATCTACCTCACAACTTGTCATAATCCTAGAGAGTTTCAACGCAAATATTCAGAAGATTCGAGGTATTTTGTTCAAACGGAATTATGCCCCGATCTCAAGTACTTGCTATGAAGTGATTCAACCAGGAATAACGCTATGTTTTACATGTATTAAAAAAAAAATTAAATAAATAGGGATAGTTTTCGTTAGTGTTTTGTTCACGATCAGTGGAAAATTGTGTGAAGTGATGACAGTATTAGCTCCTTGCTTTGTTTATTCATGTCAACTGTTTGAGAACTATTGTGCAAAACAGAAAAAAAAATAGCGAAATTCCACAATAACAACGTGACTAATTTTCATCAAGTTTGAGCAAATATTCCCTGATTTCCTCATTAAAATGACAATGACAATGGCCGCAAGCGAGTAACACGTCACTTATCATCTCTCCCGAATTTCACTTGGATACTTATCTTTGGACACTGTTTTTGACATCTCCTGCTCTACTAAGACCTCGTAATGAGTACCCAGACAAGGAAGGTGCTACCAAGGAAGGTAAAACAAGACAGGAAATGTGATTCTGGGGTGGAAAACCGTGGCGCCACTCTCCCTTCTCCGAAGAATTCTACGCCGCCACCAAGGAGACGGGCTTCCGCAGCTCAACCCGCCAGCCCACCCCGGGTAAACCACCACCCCGAGACCACTTCAACAGCAGCGGCCGCAGCACCCGTGCCATCCGATACCCACGACATGCCCGACATGTCAAGAGATCTCCATGACAAAAGGGATGACGTAACTTCACCTGAAGGAATTGCCCGCTACTTCCACGAAGCAACAGAAAAGTTCGAACGAATGATAAAGAAAGCGGTGGATTCCTTGATTGAAAACATCAAACAGGTGGAGACACATCTGGGACAGGCTATCGAGTTTGAAAGCAGGAGAGTGACGGAGGTCGAGAACAGGAATCTGCAGCTGGAGAAAAGAATGGGCGAGCTGGAAAAAGAGGTCAGTACGCTGCGATCAGAAGTGGAGAGGCACAACTCAGCCATCAACAAGAGTGAAAGGTTCTCACGGAGGAACAACATTCGCATTGTGGGTATACCCGAGTCCACCAATGCCGACGAGGACTGCACAGCTCTCGTCGAGAACATCACGAAGGAGAAGTTTGGCCTTGACATCAAGGTAGAGAGAGCGCACCGCGATGGAAAAGCCTCAAAGGATCGGCCCAGACACATCCTCTTCAAAACCCTGTCATATCGCGAGAAAGTCGACATCATGAAGAATCAGCGTCTGAAGCTCGCGAAGGAAGCGTACTTCATGACAGACGATCTCACAGCTGACGATCTGGCTGAGAAGAGGAAATGGTCCACAGCCGTTCAGGAGCTGTACAAGAACGGTGTGAAGCCTCGCTTCTTTGCCGGGAAATGGAGGAACCGAACTGGAGTACCGCACATCTTCCTTTCCTCCAGTTAGGTCACTACAGTCTCCAGCGTGTATGTACTATAATAATGCTTCTCAATATCTCTTGTTTAATTCATTACGTCACAATCATGTATCTTTATGTCTATTTCTCTTTTTCTCCGATCATCCTCCTCTCTGCCTTTCTTTCTCTGACGACCTCTAAGTCTGCACCACGGCAAATATGAATATCCATGTGTTCTTGCGTAATCAAATTTCATGCTGTGTACAGGCTTACCAATGTAAATAGAATATTTCCAAAGATATTTTGACTTTATTTTATATAATGTACAGGGAGAGTTGATGTAGCAATGATCTTTACTGTGACATCTCACCTGTCCGATGCGGCCACTACTCTTGAGAGTATACTTCGTAAACAATTTACACTCTGTATGACTTGCTATATTCCTCCCTTCTCTTCTTGTCTGCTTTCGGCAACTTTAAAACAAATGCTGATGGTAACGTCATGGTCCATATGTTGTCCTCCTTTGAAATATGGATGAATTTAATCCATGTTTAGATAAAAATGTCCAGTGTCGATATTATTTGCCTGACGAGTTCAATTCAGAATTTATTAATAATGAGCATTCTTTCAGTTTATTACATGTCAATGCCCGCAGTCTGTTAAGAAATTTTGAAAATATGCAATTATTATTGTCTACGATAAATATGAAATTTTCTGCTATTGGCATCACAGAAACATGGCTTAACGACAAATCTCCCCCTTTATATGACATTGATGGGTATTCTGTTGTCCGTTCTGATAGAAAATGCGGACGAGGAGGCGGAGTCGCCCTGTTCCTATCACACATATTATCGTATAAAGAAAGGCCTGATTTGATGTACAATGGCAATGAATTTGATTGCACATGTGTTGAAATTAATATGTATAATAGAAAAAATATAATACTTTGTGTAATGTACAGGCCCCCTCATACAGATAGTAATTCATTTTTGGATAATTTTGATGTCTTATTAGAGCTGATTAATCAAGAAAACAAAGATGTTTATATTATGGGTGATTTTAACATTGATCTCTTGAAAGAAGAGCACATTCTTAGAAATAAATTTTGCAATATTCTGCAAGCAAATTTTTGTAATATTACAATTGATAAGCCTTCGAGAATTACTGTCACTTCATCAACGTTGATCGATAATATTTTTACGAATATTGACACAGATTATTCGAAATCTGGTCTTTTGTATAGTGAAATCTCTGACCATTTACCCATATTTTTCATTTGTGGCGATACACAGAATTCTCATGTTAAGCAGAAAGAATGTAAGAAGAAGCGGAAATTCACACTAGAAAATATATCATTACTCAACGATGATTTAATCACGGAAACATGGGATGATTTATTAATTTCTGCAGACCCAAATATTGCTTATGACACCTTCTGGGATATATTCCTTTCTTATTTTAACAAACATATCCCCACAATTGAAAAGAAAAACAATAAAAAAATCAAAAATCCGTGGATAACAAAGGGAATTTTTCGCTCCATTAAGAAAAGAAATGTTTTATATAAAAATAGTTTACGGCATACTGATAATGATAATGTTAATCGATATAAATTATACAGAAATAAACTTACACAGATTATCAGGCTTTCCCGCAGAATGTATTATACGGAAGTTTTTGAAAATGCTACTGGAGATATGTCAGCCACTTGGAAGGTTGTTAATGACGTCATTGGTAAGCAAAAGAAGGTGTCAACATCTCAAATTACGAATAATGGACAAACGTTTTGTGATCCTAAAGATGTAGCATGCTGTTTTAATGAGTATTTTGTAATGTAGGTCCTAGTCAAG
Organism: Diadema setosum; assembly: GCF_964275005.1. Lineage (NCBI taxonomy): Eukaryota > Metazoa > Echinodermata > Echinoidea > Diadematoida > Diadematidae > Diadema > Diadema setosum. The sequence goes on from NC_092685.1 coordinate 4,277,667, forward strand.
CTTCTAAGATTGATCATACACGGACAGATTTCTCGCAGTACTTGGGCACGTCAAACGATAATTCATTATTCTTCAAACCAACAGATTTTAATGAGATCCTTGATATTGTGCATTCTATAAAATTTAGTCATACATGTGGTCATGATGAAATGAGCACGTCTTTTTTAAAACAGATTGTTGGGAGTATATTGACACCTTTAGTACATATTTGTAATTTGTCGTTGTCAACTGGTGTATTTCCGAACGCATGTAAAATTGCAAAAGTTATTCCAATATACAAAAAAGATGACTCTTCTTTTGTTTCGAATTACCGACCTATCTCTATTCTTCCTAGTCTTTCTAAAGTCATAGAAAGACTTGTTTATAACAGACTGTATGATTTTTTGTTACAAAATGATATACTGAACCAAGACCAATATGGTTTCAGGAAATTTCACTCTACTGATATGGCACTAGCCCAGTTGTATGACAGAGTGTCGACTGCCCTAGCTGAACAAAAACATGTCATTGGTGTGTTCATGGACCTAAGCAAGGCATTCGACACTCTTGACCGCACTATCCTTTTACGCAAATTACATTGTTATGGAGTTCGTGGCATTCCACTGGAATGGTTTGAAGATTATTTATCAAATAGACAGCAATACGTATACTATGAATCGGTAAACTCTGAAGTTTTACCCATACATTGTGGCGTCCCACAAGGATCCATATTGGGACCACTACTATTTCTAGTGTATATAAATGATATTACAAATTCCTCTAAGTTACTGCAATATATACTGTTCGCCGATGACACCAACGTATTTTGTTCCAATTCTGATTTTCAGTCGCTTTTAAGAACTCGTAATACTGAATTGCCGAAATTATCTACATGGTTTAAGAGCAATAAATTGTCACTCAACTTAAAAAAGACAAATTTTATCTATTTTCATAATAAGAAGAATAAAAATGAAATGCGCCACTTGAATATAATGGTGGATGGTATATCATTGGAGCAAAAAGAAAGTGTCAAATTCCTTGGAATATATATCAGTGAAAATATGAAATGGAATGCTCATGTGCAATACATCTCAGATAAAGTGTCTCGTAACGTTGGTATACTCTGTAAGCTTAAGTATTATGTCCCAAAGAATATTTTATTCATGCTTTATAATTCGTTGATATTGTCGACTATCTCATATTGTAACATTGTTTGGGCAACTGCGAAAAGTCACATTGACAGTATATTGCTTCTACAAAAGAAAGCTATACGTATATGTACCAATTCAGGCCATCGGGACCATTCGGATCCTTTGCTCGTAGAATTAAAAACACTAAAGGTAAATGATATTAATTTTCTGTGAAATTCACTTTTTATGTTTCGTTTGTACAACGGTCAGTTGCCATCTTCTTTCCTCCCATTATTTCAGTTAAACAAGGATATACATTCTTATCCCACAAGGCAATCTGATAAATTTCATCTACAAAATCCTAAAACGGTGATGGCTCTGAAATCTATCAGACACACTGGACCTGATATTTGGAACTCTCTTCCTTCAGAAATTCGAATTTTAAAGTCTATGTATTCTTTCAAGAAAGCTGTAAAGACAATGCTGCTTTCTGGATATCAGTGATCTTATAATGTCATTGCAATTGTATCGTATGTGAAATTCCCTTGTTGAATTATCGCCGTTCAAAAGTTATTGCGTAATGTTATGTAACCGACCATGACCTGTAAGTGTTCACCTGTACCTCGGTGAGAAAATACTTTGCTATGCTTTACTATTCAGTGATCCAGGTGATCTAACTTTGTGTATAGTGAAAGCAGACAGACCTCTCCTCTCACCTTCCTCCTATCCTATCTCTATGCAAGTCATCCATCCCCTTATTTTCCTATATGTTATGTATTATGTACGAGGGCTGCATGCAAATCAAGCAATGCTTAAGCTGTAGCCCTTCTGCGTTATTCATTGCATCACTGATATGTTCTGTTGTACATTGTAAAGGCAATGAAGAAACTGTATTGCTGTACATTCTAAAGGTAATGAAGAAACTTGCCTTGTTAGCACTTAATGTTTATGTATATCCATTTATATGTATGGTACCAACAGTGTATATGGTATATGTGTATGTATCTGCATAAGCAATGATATAATGCAGGAACCAATAAATCAAATCAAATCAAAAATCCTTCTTTTCCCATTAACTTTTAATCAGTTTTGAATTCTCCTCAGAGAAGCAATGCGTGTTTGCTATCATTGTACACGTACGTGGGAAGCGCTACACATCACCATTAATTTTTACTTCTCATCTCAATTTTTTGCACAGGAAAAGTGGGACGATGGAAGAAGTATTTTACCGTGGAACAAAACGAGATTTTTGACGAATGGTTCCGGGAGAAGATGGAAAGAACCGACCTTCAAGTTTCCTTTGAATGAAGTCAGAAAATGTCTACGATGGTATCATTTTGATGACTCTAAAACACGACTATGATACCTGAGTTCCGTTTCATGGAGCAATTTACTGCTCTTTTGCAACCTAATGTACCCCCAGTGTCTTATGGTAACGATTGCATGGATATACATGTATAGCAAACAAAGAATTATTGTGAATGATTGTGAATGGATATCACAGCAAATGCATTACGCACTCAATTCAATTAAAAAAAAGAAAAAAACAAAAACAGCAGTCATTATATTGATCACCGTGTAGTAAATTTAGTTGTTCAGGACCCCGTTTTATAAAAATTTGAAATGATAGCAACTCTTGCTGGAATGACAATTGTCATGACAACGACAAGATACCAGCCTCCTGATTGGCTGTTGCTATGGGAAGTTGCCATTCCAGCAAGAGTTGCCATCCTAACAACTTTTATGAAATGGGGCCCTGGAGACCCAAGATTTTGTAACAGTCTCTTTGTTGTCGAGTCCACCGGAGGTGCGGGGAGACTAAGGGATCGCCTGCGGCGTCTGTCCGTCCGTCGTCCGTCCGTCCGTCCGTCGTCCGTCCGTCCGTCCGTCGTCTGTCCGTAACGCTACAAAAACTTCAATAACTCTTTACTCTGGTCTTCAATTGCAATCAAACTTCGAGGGAAGAGGGGTCATACAAAATTTCACATTTTACCATATATGAAGGTCACCTCAAGGTCAGAGCTCACAGGCAGGGGTCAATGAACTTTAGGGCTCAATGTTCAGTTTTTATGGGGCGTTTCTACTATGGGTCATAACTTTTGATCCATAACTCCATTTGTGACTAAACTTGGATGGTAGATGTCCCTTGGGGAGTGGATGGTCACCACAAGGTCAACGGTCACAAGCATGGGTCAACGAACTTTTAGAGCCCAATGTTACGTTTCTATGGCGCGTTTCTGTTATGGGTCATAACTTTTGATCCATAGGTCCGTTTGTGACCAAACTTGAATGGTAGATGTCCCTTGGGGAGTGGATGGTCACCACAAGGTCAAAGGTCACAGGCAGGGGTCAACGAACTTTAAGGGCCCAATGTTAAGTTTTTTATGGCACGTTTCTTATTTGCCATAATTTTTCCCCTTTTATATCTCCTTTTATCTGTTATATCTCTTTTTTTAATCTGTTATATCCCATTCGCGTACAATTTCTTGTACGCGAATGGGCGAGACACATTATGGCACTTGCCTTGTTAGTTCCACCAATGGCTATAATCATAATTGTATGTCATTAATGATTCTGAAATTATTGTGATCTGTCAAAATGGTGACATGACTGATATCAGCTCAGTATTGACACGAAATTTCATTGCCATTTTTTGAATTGGTGTAAATAACGCAACATTGAAAGTTCCCTTAAAATTGCACTAAAGATTGTGCTTTAAAAAATGGTTTTTGAACTCTCAAATTTCAGGCCTTCCAAAAGTGGAGATATATTTGGTAATTAGTTACATGATGTATGAAAATCAGATGAAGTGATGATGTCCTCCCCTAACATTCTCTCGCACACAACTCTTGTAGATGTAGAAATGAAGATTAATATGTTCTATAGCACAATGCATTGTTTAACAGTGGTAACGCTTTCAAAAACATGAATGCGTACCAGGGGATGGCGTTTTAGCTGAATTTATGGACAAACATACTGTTTCAATGATGTTCTTATCGGGTGCACGTCACGAGACCGACACCCACGAGTCATACAGCCCACGAGTCACATATCTCACAAGTCATACAGCCCATGAGTTATACAGCTCACGAGTCATACAGCCCATTAGTTCGACACTAACATTGACTAAGCTAACAAGGCCCACAAGACCGACACATTACGCCTCGTGTTTATTTGTCGAACTCGCGGGCCGTTTTTACCTATAAGTGTCGAACTCATGGGCGTTATTTGCCTGGTGTCGAACTCGTGGACTGTATGACTCGTGGGTGTCGGTCCAGTGGGATGACCCCATCTTATCGGCCTCGGACACATTGAATAAAGAGGAATTGGCGGTTTCATGCCTTTACGTGCCAGAGAGATTTCAATGCATTAGCGTGATAAATTACGTCTTTATCCCGATGAAACGTTATTATGCGTTTACTGTGTATTTGTGTATGGTGCTTGTGTGCATAATTTACATGTTTGTTGAGTTAAAGTTGACAATAAATAAGTAAAGCTGCTTGGGTCATCATGACAACAACAACAAAAAAAGGACAGGCAACTTATCTTATAATGTACATAAAATCTCAAGTGGGAGTCCACCCGTAGAAAGGCCAATGGCCTCTGCTGACTCCTCCATTTTCTCCCTCAGAATTTCCTCTTTTTTCAATCTTTATTTCTCTTTCTCCATTGTGTTGGTTTTTTTTTTCTTGTACATGCAAACTGTTACCTAATGTAATGTTATTAATCTCACTTTGTTCTTTGTTTTTTTAAGAGAATTTTGAAATAGATGAAATGAAAAAATGAATATATATAATATATATATAAACATATAAAAACGGTTTATCAGTGTATTTCATGCCGTCGTCTGCATACCCTGATGTTGAACGTTAGCCTGATATTCAACTTTGGCGAATTTCACGATGTCGTCATCTTTAAGAACCAATGATATGACAATTGATTGAAGGACTGCTGGTGTTACCTGCAAGGAACCTGTCTTTAAAAAGCAAACAAACAAACAAACACACACACACACACAAACACACGCAAACACACACACACACACACACACACACATAGACACCAACATTAACTCAATGAAGATATAATGGTCGTACAACATTGTAAGCATGGGGGGGGGGGGGTAATCAAATCGCGTAAGCTAGGGAGCTTTTGTACTTTGGGATTGAAAATCAACTATCTGGTTCGCATAACATTTTAATGAAATAGTTGAGAATTTGAAAATAAAAAGTTTGGACGTTACGTTGCCCATTTATCAGCATTGCAACAACAACAAAAAAAAACCACTTTATTCTGTAGTTGTTGCGTGGTTTTCTAATTTGCTGTTCACATCATTTGAAAACTCAATGCCTAAGGGCAACTGCCATGTGTGTGTGTGTGTATGTGTGTGTGTGTGTGTGTGTAAGGGATGTAGGGGTATATCCCCTCCCAAGCTGGGGAGCTTTTGCATTTCAAGAATTGAAATTAACGAATTCAACATATTTTGGACAAATATTCCGAATTGTTTTCACTGAAAAAAAAAAGATAATAGTATATTACGATGATTGAATTATAATTGTGCAGGAAATGAAAAATCCAAAAATTAACCAGTCTTCGCGTGATTTTCTTATATTTACTGCACAATATTATTTGAAAATTTAATGTCTAGACTAAGTGCAACGACAGAGGGGGGGGGGAGGATGTGGGAGTTGGTTCTTTGTTTGATTTTTTTTTTTTTGCTTTTTCAGATTCAATGATCTAGTGCACACTTTTTTATGGAATATTTGGAATTTGTCTCTCAAAAAAGTAAGCGATTTGATTTATATACTTTTGTATTTTATCTAAGTAGGAAAAAAAGACAGAACTAGATTATTTCATGCTTGCGTGATTCAGCGATCTAGTGCAGATCTTTTATGAAATACTGGCAATATTTGGAAAATTTTCAATCAAAAGTAGAAATTCATACGTTGGTCCTTTAACTAAACTGCAAAAAAAAAAATAAATAAATACAGAAAACACAAGCGAACTAGCTTATCTAATTCTTGCGTGATTTCCCCCCCCCCCCAAAAAAAAAGGATAAAAAAGAAGAAGTCAACGAGATGATGTTCGCTGGTGGGGGGGGGGGGGGGCTCGGATAAGTGTGTGTGCGAGTGTTTAATCATTATTTTGGAATTGCTCAAAAATTACTTTTAATCGTCTTCCTGTTTTTCAAAATTCGTGATGTCTCCATCTTTATCTCTTCTCGTTGAGGGGATACATAAACAAACATCTCCCAATGTAAGCGTTGGTCGTGGATGAAGGTATACTGTTTCTGCTAAAAGGGCCTTAAACCGCTTCCACTGTTATCCCAAAAGGCCCTTAACGCTATAGACTTTGTACACTATTAGTGCCCTTTTGGCATAACAGGGGAAGTTCTTTAAGGCCCTTTTGGCATAAGGCCGACGATTCACTTCGACAATGGAATGAATGCTGTTTAAAGAGTTATTTTTTAATGATATTTTATTCCCTTCGTCTTGCAGTACATTTACAATACACGAAACAATTAAATCATGTTTACATTAGACCGAGATCATCACTTGTATCATCACACAATGTCAAATTAAAGGCCCCTCTATATTCCTATAACATAGTATGACATTTATTTGTGAGGTGTTACCACGGCTACGCTCTTATCGTGAATGTAGGGCTCAGAAATTGACTGTAACTGAGAGAAAAAAAAAAGCAGGCCTTGGTTATCAAACTATACCTACGTAAAGCTATAGAAGCTTTGATTACTATATACATAGTACTTCGATATAACTTTCCCCCCTCATGGAATTGAGCAGCAATCTGTACATTTTGTTTCATCAACCTCAAACAAGTGTTGTGATTTCTTGTTCTCATCTCGTTTTTATGATACTCTTTGATTACCCAAGAGCACTCATTTTGATTCATTTAGTGTCGTCACGTAACTTACACTTGATATCTGTGTAAATTAACTACCTTATCCCGTTTTTCGGAAAGTGAAAAAGTGCAAAAAAGCTGCTGCGTCACTCCTTATTCCGTATTATGACAGAGACGTGCCCTAATGCAATGCATACAAGTTTGCACCCGACCGAAAAGGTGGAATGAATTTTATATGTTTGCACAAGAACTAGTTTATAGGCAGGGAAACCTGGCATACACTGGTACGATGAACTTGGACGAAACACATAGGTATGTATACATCTAGCAATGAGTAATCATCTCTTAAAAAAAAAAAAAATCCGTATTTTATTTTGTTTTCTCAATACAAAATAACGAAAATGAGGAGTTACGTGAGGTCGCTCTGCATGTGAGTGCGTTTGTGTAACGAAATGGCAATCTTTCTCTCTCTAAACAAGCAAACTCAACATTTCAAACAACTTTGGCCACAGAATGTAGCTGAGAGCCCTGATGGAAAACTGATGATTTTGAGTTTTAATAAAACTGTACTGTACACTTAATACTGCACAAATATCACGAACTCATACATAATCTTTTTCTGAACTCAAATGCACCCATCGTGCCAGAATCACAACTTGTTAACTTATGAGAGATACTTTGCTTTAAAATGTATTATTCCTCGCATTATAAACGTGAAGTATGGATTGCTGCAATCATAACCTTCTCCATTTACAGATGATAAGACTTTGTGTGACTACAAAACACCTGCAGGCCTATATCATGATGAAGCATACCACTAAGCACGGAGCTATATACGTTGTCACTATAGCTCCATGCACCAAGGTACCCCCCCCCCCCCACACACACACACACCATAGCATTTCAGGGACATGTAATGCCACCATCTTTCCCGTATCAAAGACAAATGCATATAAAACTACTTATGCTACTCATTACCATTTTATACAGCATGGTACTTTCCCAGTCGTCCAAAAAGTCTCCTCTTATTGTGTGTGGTGAATGAATGTATCACGATGCGCCGGATGTTTTCCATATCATTTCATCTCCAATATAGGAAATACGATTGATCTTTATGACAGTCTTCATCATCACCATCATCATCATCATCATCATCATCATCACCATTATCATCATCAACATCATCATCGCTATCGTCAGCATCGTCAAAAGAATGACTGACAACAATGATATAATCATGAATAATGTTAAGATCATGAGACTAACAGACAATTCCATCTATTCGTGCAAACAAACCTTCGCTCACAAGACAGAACAACAAACAAACACTCTTACAAGATATCAAGGCATCAACGCAACAACGTGTTTCTAGAAATTGAAACAGACATTCCGCCCCATTCTTCCCATCTGAAGACGGAAGCACATCACGTTGGGTAGAAAAAAACAACCCAGCAACATCAGATCCATGTTACACCAAATGACAGTATATGTACTGAAACCAAACTACTCCTTCCTCCAATGTTTTGATAACAACTTGTGCTGCTACTGTTCTCTTGTCTCAACTCATCTCAGTATCAAAGAACCTATGTAATATATAGACTGTCCGTTCTCGAGACAAGTTGCAATGTAGCCGTCGACAATATTGTTATAACAATTTTTCCACACGCTCTCAACACACACTGCGTGTGGATCTAGAAAGTGATAATTGTGTGACCGGTCCATGTATATCTATTTATTGTGGTAGAAAAAACAAACAAACAAACAAAAGACAAAAACAGACAAACAGAACTCTCTATAAATAAAGTAAGTCCTAATTTGAGGGGAAAACACTGCTAAGATCCAATTAACTAGTATCTATATAGTTCCATGTCATTTGCTCCTGTGACAATATATCTAATCCCATGAAATATCTGCACGCTAAGCCAAACATATCTACCCCAAAACATGACCCTAACCCCCTAATCCTAATCCTCACATCAAATTAAACCTAAAACCCTATCACATTCCTAACCCTATATAACCCTAAGTCCTGTGTGGAGAAAATAAGACCGTAGTATAATGTCGCATGAGCAAATGTCGTGTCACCATGTACCTATATAGATGGTGACGTGAAAATGAAGCCCTGATCACCCAAAATCAGCATTTTAAAACTGGTTAATCGGAGCTCTGTAAGGTGAAGTGGTCCCTCAATACTTGTCCAGGTCAACAAGAAGGCGTCGTAGTATAACAAAACTGTCTTACGTCGTTTGATGAACTTTTGGTTTGTTTGTAAAATAAATTGGTGAAATGTTTGCAAAATGAATTGACATATGTACAAAGTCCGATTACTGGCCTCGCCGTTCTCTGCACGGAACATTTTTCATGCCCCCGCATGGACTTTGTGATAGAGTTCTCACGTGAAGAGCGCTCAAGAGACTCTGAAGAAAGTCTTCTGCAACGTATAAACGCGAAGCATTGTTAGCGAAAACTTTTGAAGGTAAGTTGACAATTTGACAGATTATAATCATGTCTTCATCGATTACTCCCAAGCTCTACATTGCTGCGAATCCGTTTGAATGGGCAGCATGACCAGTCTAAATCAGAATATGAACTTTAATACATCCTAAAGTGCAATGGACTAACAGCTTACGTGTATTTCTTTGAGTATAGTAACTCTTGTGCGTATCGTATCAGATTGGCGCTGGGACTTTTCATGAAGACCACGCTGTGACACCAAGAACATAGCTGTACTATCTTGATAAAGTTAGAAACTACATGTAGATTTATATTCTCATGGACTCGGGTGAAAGGTCACAATAATAAATGCCATTCGAACTATAAGTTAACAATACCGATCAAAGCCTTGCTTCAACATATTATTGCTACTAATAAACTACTCTGCTCCTATACCAACCAACGTCATTTCATCGTCGTTGTTATGGACTTTTGATCAAAGTAACAAAATCTGAGAGTATGTCGTTCCCAATGCGCAAGGTGTCGGATTTCTTCTCAAATCTCTGACTTGCATGTGTGGAAAGATGGCCGCGAACCCGGACGCCCCGTACCTTCAACTGCAGCACTGCCATGATGGTATCTGGTACACAAATTTCTGTCTGGACTCAAGTATCGACAACGCCAAAAACTTCGAAGTCCGCCCCGACGACGTCTTCATCATCACCTATCCTAAATCAGGTGAGTGGTGGAAACTGGTATTTATAGCTCGATAACTTAGAACAAATTCAGAACCTGGAACTTTACAATATTAGTCACGAGCAAACGACTTCCCGAAGATTGTTCACACTACGGCAAGCAACCACAGTGAAAGCAACCCTTTCGTCGTGATCTTCTCTATTCTGCGAATACTACTATACTACGATACTATTACCACTGTTGCTACTTATACTACTGCTGCTGCTGCTGCTGCTCATGCTGCTGCTGCTGACTTTCTACTACTACTACTAACACCACTACTATACACTACTGCTCATCAGTAGTAGTAGTAGTACTACTACTACTACTACTACTACTACTACTACTACTACTACTAGTAGTAGTAGTAGTAGTAGTAGTAGTAATAGTAGTAGTAGTAGTAGTATATAGTAGTAGTAGTATAGTAGTAGTAGGTTTAGTAGTAGTATAGTAGTAGTAGTAGTAGTAGTAGTATAGTAGTAGTAGTAGTAGTGTAGTAGTAGTAGCAGTAGTTTGTTTGGTAGTAGTAGTAGTATAGTAGTAGTAGTAGTATATAGTAGTAGTAGTAGTAGTAGTAGTAGTAGTAGTAATAGAAGTAGTAGTATAATAGTGTAGTACTACTTTTATTACTATGCTATAGTTACTATAGGCTACTGCTATGCTAGGACTACTTTGTATTTCTCAAAAAAGTTATGATGATGGGTAGTAATGCTGCATGATATCGATTTTCCTTACTTCTCTTCCCAGTTCTGTTTATGGGCCTACAGCATGCAGAAACTACAACAAAAGGGTTGAAAAGGTGAAAAGCAATATCTAATATTGTTTGTATCGAAATATCACAGTTGTAGCAGAAACAAACTGCAAAACTGTACTTTTGATGCAGCTTTTCTTCTTCGACTATGACACATTACAGTTCAATCAACAGTTCAATCAACAATGATGTGAATCATGATACTTTGCGCAGTTGTCAACTACGTGCCCCTGTGAAGTGATATTCCCTCATATTGCACGAGATAAGTATATTATCTTCGTTCCTAGCGCGTTTATAGCAGTCTTATATTGTTTGCTGACGTCATTGTAGGAACCCACTGGATGATGGAAATCATGGGTCTGATTCTGAGCGACGGCTACATCGAGAAGGTCGACCGTTCGCTGCTGACCTCAGCTCTGGAGATGATCAATATGGATCAGGCATTTCCAAAATCCAAAGAGGAAGAGGCGCAGAATCCTGTTGATATGAGTCCATTTATGGAGATACTGGATAAAGCGCCCTCACCGAGAATGGTCATCAGCCATCTCCGGAAAGATCGCTTTCCGAAGGATCTCCTCCAGAAAGCGAAGGTTTGTCCAGGCAATTTCAAAAGGTTGAAATTTGTGGGGGAAGGTGGGAGTTTCTTCAGCAAGAAGAGCAGATGAAACAAAAATAGGAAGACTCCTGACTCATAGGCGATCAATGACATTATAATACTTTGACCGTAAAAGAAATACATAAAAGAGAAGAGAGAAAAACAGCAACCCCCAAAAAACATCAATCATAACAAGACGGCGGAAGAGTGACTTTGCCGGTATGTTGTTTCAGGAGGCTCCTCTTGTCATTATCTTCAATTTCGTTTCTCTCGAAGGGCCTGTGTGTCACGCAAGGTAGAATAAATGAGAATTTCTAAGCATGTGATGTCGGAGGCATTAATGACATACACGACTGCGTTGGGATGTCACGACAATTATGAGTGTTTATAATTATCATCTGATGTCTTTATTCTTTACTTACGATACAATCATCATACCTAACACAATGTCATTATGACCTATCTGGCTATGCATGCTCAATTTCCATTGTCCTTCAGATTATTTTTCACTCCTATCACATGCACTTCCATGATTTTTCGGAAGGACTAGATCATATTATTTGTATCAATGTGTCATACTATTGTGGGAGAATCATATTCTTCAGAATATTTGGCGATCTGATCTACAACTTTTGCGCATCAGGGCAATACAACTGATTTATTCATAATTATGTTATATACCACGTTTAGGTTATCTACATTGCCCGCAACCCGAAAGACGTCGTGACGTCATGGTATAACTTCCTCGGTAAATCCCCTTTCCTTACCTTCACTTGGGAAGAAAACTTCAAGGCCTTCCTTGATGGCAGTAAGTATTTCTCCTTCAATACTATCGATCTAACAGTGGTAGTGATGGGTAATGACTGCAGTCATTGCAAATAGTTATAATACTGGTAATAGTGTAGTTGTAGTAGTAGTAGTAATAGTGCAGTAGTAGTATGTCTAGTATAAAGTAAAAGTATAAAGTAAAAGTAGTAGTAATAGTAGGAGGAGGAGTAGTAGATAGTTCTAGTAGTAGTAGAAGTATACAAGTAGTAGTAATAGTAGCAGTAGAAGAAGAAGAAGAAGAAGAATAAGTAGCGGCAACAGCAGCGGCAGTAGTAGTAGTAGTAGTTTTAGTAGTAGTAGTAGTAGTTGTTGTTGTTGCTGTTGTTGTTGTGGTTGTGTTTTAATCAGGTGCCGTGAAACTCTTTTTTTTTTTTCGGTGTGGGGGCTGAGGAAGGGGGGGGGGATCATGGTATAGTGCGCTATAATGTGCTGTCTTTAACTTGATACCGGGAAGCGCTGACAGGAGTGTATTCTGAATCGATCTCATGATATACGGTATGATGAAAAAGTGTTATGCGTGTATTCACGTCATAACAAAAGCGATCTTTGTCTTCATCTCTTCATAACCCATTGACAGAAAGCCCGTGGGGGCCCTGGCCGGAACACGTGAAAGAATTCTGGGAGGCTCACGAGGATCCTAACCTACTTTTCTTATTCTACGAGGACATGTTAAAGGTATATGACAGTCTATATATTTTAAAGGATAACAGTGAATTCTGAAACTAAATACAGATTTATTATCTCCTTGTTTAGAGCTTTGTACTTCAATTATAAACAAAATAATGGTATCCGCGGGTATGATTTCATAGTGCCGTTAGATTATGCAGTGATACAAATGCTTGTATACCATTCCGTTTCCCAAACCGCATTAACATGATCTAATAATATTTACATTAATGAAAGCTCATTACACTGCAACAAGATTTGTTCTTTTGATTGTTGTAAAAGGAACGAACGTGCAGTCAATCATCGATATTCCATCATGCTATGCCGTTTAGTCAATTAAATATGATTAATCAAATAAATCAATGTATTACCCGAAAGTCAAGCTATCAGTCAATGATTTATCACACCAGTCCATCAAGAGATCGCTTTGTCATCGAGTAGATCACAAGTTTTTGTTGTTGTTTTAAAGCAAGAGGAGAAAGAGAGAAAAATTAGGGCCCTATACATCAAATAATTTGCCCCATACAATACTAATATAAAACAAATACTAATAAATACTAATATAAACAATACTAATATAAAACAAATAAATCTTAGAGTTATTAAACAAGACTATTAAATATACAAGATCACAAGTCTATAATGACGATCACAGGTCAATATTGAAGAACAGTGTGTTAATTTGTTTTCTCCCACCTCTTCCTTTGACCATCTATCGTAACCTAGGATCCGCTGGGACACATCCGACAGGTCGCCAACCATGTCGGACGCCCTCTATCAGAAGAAGCTTTGCAACGTGTAGTCGCGAACAGCTCGATAAAACAGATGAAGAAAACGTACGAAGGTGTGGCGGAGAAGAAGAAGGAGGGGAACATGCTTGTGGAGCTCAAGTTTCTGGCTAAAGGTAATCTGGTCGGGTGGATATCCTAACGAAAATATTGCATAACAAAGCACTTGGCAATGTCTTCCTAAATCTAAGTTTGCAAACAGAACCAACATGAGTTTGCAAATTAACGAGGGGGGGGGGGGGTGATGTTGGAGTTGGCTGAGTTTTTTTTTTTTTTTTCTAGATCTGTGACGATAATCCTATGACGCGGCTATTAAGCAAAATTTGTCGTTCTGCACATGAGCGAGACAGCTGTTCCAATCACTGTCCAACCCGGGAGTATATACGCGTCATATGAACTATTATTATCGCAGATTATCTCAGAGCTTTATATAATATATTCATATATATATATATATATATATATATATATATATATATATATATATATATAAGTAACAAAACTGGAACAAAGTTCATGCTGTATCACCAACGGTTTATTTCTGCACACAAATTTTCGAGCGTCTCGCCGCCCTTTCTCAAGTGTTGATACTGAGAGTTCAGTATCAACACTTGAGAAAGGGCGGCGAGACGCTCGAAAATTTGTGTGCAGAAATAAACCGTTGGTGATACATCACGAACTTTGTTCCAGTTTTGTTACTTATCTTTTTATCTTGCCAACACGTGGATTACCTAATCAACATATATATATATATATATATATATATATATATATATATATATGTATATGTATATATATATATATATATATATATATATATATATATATATACATATACAGGGCTCGACACAAACGGTGGCCCGGTGGCCCGGGGCCACCAAAAATGAAAGTCGGGCCACCAAATATCAGAAAAGGGCAAATTTGGTGGCCCACCTCGGGCCACCAGAATTTTTTGAAAAGTGTGTCAATAAATTCGTAACTTTTTGCGTCGGAAAGGCATGAATGCATGCAGTGAGTGTGCGACTTATTTAAAAAAAAATGGACTTTTATCAATTTTTTTTTTTTTTTTGGGCCACCAAATTTTTCTCTCGGGCCACCAAAAATTTGAAATTGATGATTTTGGTGGCCCCATCGGGCCACCGAAAAATAAAGTTAGTGTCGAGCCCTGACACACACACATATATATATATATATATATATATATATATATATATATAAATTATATTTTCAACACAAAGGCTCGCTTATAATGCCAGCAGACCGCATGCAGTGATAGCTATCATTTTCTGTTTGTTGTCAAAGTGCTTTTAATGAAAAAAAAAAAAAAACACGACTATTTTTGCATTTCGTTGCCTGGCATGTTCTTTTCGAAATACACTTCGATGTCAAGTTTCGTGGGATATCTTGATTCTTGGTTTTATTTTGATTCTTTGTGTTTTTGTTGTGTAACAGAAAATGAATAAAACAGAAAGACAAAAATAGTTTTTTCCCCCTTTTTGTCCCCGCCGAACGAGTTCGAGCAGGGGACTATGAAACGGGCTCCGTACGTGTGTGTGTCTGTGCGTCCGTCCGTCCGTCTGTCTGTCCGTCCGTGTGTGCGTCCGAGTGTGATCAAAATGTTCAATTTGCTACTTCTTTGTCATTTATGAGCCAATTTTGATTCTGTTTGCTTTATATGATAGCACTACATGGGAGCTTTGAAATTTCTACACAGAATTTCAGTTGTGACCTTTGACCTTGACCTTTGACCTATATTGTACATTTTGCTACAAAATGCTACTCCTTCGCCATTTCTGACCCGATTTCGATTCCGTTTGCTTTATGTGATGGCACTAGGTGAGGGCTTCCAAACTTCTTCACAGAATTTTGACCTTTGACTTCTTTGGCCTTTGACCTTGATTTTTGGCCTATATTGCAAAGTTTTGCTACAAAATGCTACTCCTTCGCCATTTCTAACCCGATTTCGATTCCGTTTGCTTTATGTGATGGCACTAGGTGAGAGCTTCCAAACTTCTTCACAGAATTTTGACCTTTGACTTCTTTGACCTTTGACCTTGATTTTTGATGTACATGTATATTGTACATTGGCTACAAGATGCTACTCCTTCGCCATTTCTACCCCGATTTCGATTCCGTTTACTATATGTGATGGCTCTAGGTGAGGGTTTCAAAACTTCTACACAGAATTTTGACTTTTGACTTGTTTGACCTTTGACCTTGATTTTTGACCTGTATTGTACATTTTGCTACAAAATGCTACTCCTTCGCCATTTCTAACCCGATTTCAATTCCGTTTGCTTTATGTGGTGACACTAGGTGAGGGCTTCAAAACTTCCACACAGAATTTTGACCTTTGACTTCTTTGACCTTTGACCTTGATTTCTGACCTGTATTGTACATTTTGCTACAAAATGCTACTCCTTCGCCATTTCTAACCCGATTTCGATTCCGTTTGCTTAATGTGATGGCACTAGGTGAGGGCTTCAAAGCTTCTGCACAGAATTTTGACCTTTGACTTCTTTGACCTTTGACCTTGATTTTTGACTTATATTGTACATTGGCTACAAAATGCTACTCCTTCGCCATTTCTAACCCGATTTCGATTCCGTTTGCTTTATGTGATGGCACTAGGTGAGGGCTTCAAAACTTCTACACAGAATTTTGACCTTTGACTTCTTTGACCTTTGACCTTGATTTTTGACCTATATTGTACATTTTGCTACAAAATGCTACTTCCGGCGGGGACATATATTACGCACCGCGTAATTTCTACTTTTCCTTGTTAAACTTATTGATGGGTGTATTGGACATTGTTTTACAGGTGTCTCCGGAAGATGGAAAAACTTCTTCACAGTTGCTCAGAACGAGGAATTTGACGATTGGTATGCCAAGCAGATGTCGGGAACAGATATTCCAGTCACGTTTGAATGAGGAGGGTTAGAAATCACGTGATCTGTGAACTGTCTTCTCAAAAGGTCATCATTACCCCCCTGTACTATTCGGAATGTAAGACATGCTGTCTTTTCTTTTCTTTCCTCGGAATAAACCAGAATTTTGTCGTTGGACAAATTGGACTATTCATCGGTTGACATCTAAAATTGAAATAACGCATCGTGATCTAACATTTTGATATCATTCCGATGAAAAGTGCCATTATTCCTAAACTATTTTCCTTTATTATTCAGATATATGCAGGAACCGCGGAACGGGGGTGGCATACAGGAAATAAGAGGGGGAAAAATCACCACGAAATCCATGACTCTTTTAAGGGAAATTTTTGCCGTTGAAGGGGGGGGGGGGTACTCACCCTTGACACCCCAACACAGAAGCACGCATCCCCAACCCACACACACACACCATGACTGATACACGCACAAACACACTAAATAAAATACGATTCGAGGTGCTTGAGATAATTGCAGGATGTGCCCAGGGGCGAGCATTAAGCGCTGGGAATTTGCCCGGGAAGATTTATTTTATAATATCACTAACACTAAATTGAGTGCTGAAAACATTGTGTACTCGTTAGCGATGTTTCGATATTAGTCAATATCATATATATATATATATATATATATGATAAAAAAACGTTCATATGTTTCCTCGTTAAACATTTTTCATGTATCATGTGAGAACAGAAATGTCTCCATATGCAATTTCCCCTGTTTGTTCTTTTGTATCGGTATTTAACATTTTCCAAGATATTCGAAAATGTTGAGAAGATATACTAGCAGTGTGCAATAACACACACTGCTGCGCAAAGGAGCAAACAGCTTATACCTATAACAAAGCAAAAATCACCTTAAAATTTTGATGAGGCTGAAATGGCATACTAAGACGTATCGAAGTCTTAATATCCTCGTGACATGTGCTGTTCACTTTCCACAAGCTTCCAAAATATAATTCCTCATAATATGAATTTTCTTTCTTTTCCACTAAAAACGCCCCCCCCCCCCCCACACACACACACACACAGATGTAGATAAAACTGACTTGGGTTATGGTCGGTGTCGCAAATTCTCAAGACGTGAAAGGTTCAGTGAAACATTTCCCATACCACGCTGTTTTCAAAGCATATAAGTGTGTGTTTCCGAGGTGCCAATATGATTATATTCTTCCTCAATGTACTGAATTCCGATACTCTTAATGTCGAATGTGTCCTTTTTGGGTTGATTATAAAACAATCAAATATCAGACTTTTTACTCCGACTTCTGATCTTATAAAAGGTACCTTACTGATCTAAATTCACTTTCAGATATACGATGTGATGATTAACAATTAAACCCCGTTCACACAGAATTGGAAATGATAACATAACAAACAATAGCAAGAATAAAGGTAATCCAGTGGCTATTGACCTACTGGATTAAAATTACCGATGACCTTTGAGAGATCCTTAAACAGTACATGAATTTAAGTAAATCTAATTAATTGGATGTTTCTCAAAATCATACTGAATTCGATAAGTTTGTTATTAGCCCTCGACATGTAGCATTTTGACAATCTGGGCCCTGTTTCATAAAGCTGTTCGTAAAGTTACGAACAACTTACGAGCAACTGGTGATCAGTTCTGATGTGCTATACTTAAAAAAAATTCCATAATTCAGCACAAGAACTGATCACCAGTCGCTCGTAAGTTGTTCGTAACTTTACGAACAGCTTTATGAAACACCCCCCTGGTGTTATAGGACCATCGTCGTATGATCAGTGTCTATAATTATATAAGGCAATTAAGTTCCATATATATTTTTTTTTAACGGACTTTAATTATAGTATACGATAGTGCGAGGTAGAGGCGTTTACAAAGGAAAGGATGAAAGAAAGGAAACAAAGATATTATGTAAATCCGCCAATTTGAATTCGACTTGCATGGAAGAAATCACCGTAATAATATGCCCATCAGAGAGGGAATCACGGAATTATCATGAACGTTCCAAGAGAATATCTTATTTTTCTTTTAACCTGACTCTGAACTGCAAATTTTTTTTATCAAGAAAATTATTTTGGCAAACACATAATGTAAACAGAGGTGTTCAGGTATCTGAAAAATACTTTAATGTCAAAGACTTCAAATGGTACACTGTATAAGTCCAAGTGAGTGGTGTGATGAGGAATATCAGTATAACTTTGATTTCGGGATAATAGACTTTTCATATTGTTGGCGTAAGTTCAATTCATTTGAATTCTATTCAAATCTTATTTCATTTTTCGACGAGAACATAGACATTTCGCTTTCTTAAGCAACAGAAAATAGTGTTTCATAAGCAAAACAAAGCAAACTCACCGCCGGCAGAACGTTTTCAAGGGGGGGGGGCACTTCCGGGTTTGGTTTCTTCAGCTGACAAGCAAAAAAAAAAAAAAAAAAGTCTTCAGCTCATTTTTCTTATTCCACTTCCGGGTTTCTTCAGCTGACAAGCAAAAAATAACATAAAATAAAAGGTCTTCAGCGCAAAAACATAACCTTGCCGCGCTCTCCTTCAAGGTCTCTATCTATTTCTTTCTAGTGCCACTTACGCACTTCCGGGGTCAAAAAAGTGGGGGGGGGGGGGCAAAGTGGGGACACCTTATATATTCCTTTGAATGGTGCAAAAAAAAAGTGGGGGAGAAAGTATATAAAATTATCGTGGAACCTTAAAGTAATAATAGTCATGAAAACTGAAATGATGAGTGATATCTATAATAGAAAATGAATTATGAGTATAGCGTTTGCTGTTAAAGAATGATATTCATTCATGTATTTATATCAATTGAGAAAGCGTGTATACTGATGCGCGTAGAGATGTTACAAAGACATGAAGAAAATACATATTATAGTGTGGCAGATAAAAACAAAGTTATTTTAATGAAAAGTGGTTAATCTATACCGAGAAGACACTGTAGACTTATTCAAACAAACATAAACATACTGACTGAGAATGAATTTGTATAATTTGAACTTAATTCAGCTGAAGTCTTTTTAAAACAATAATGCTGGTCTATCTAGAGAAGTTAAGTAAAAAATTATACATTTATACTACATTTGATCAAGGTCATGGGTCACAAAATAAAGAAAAACAAAAGGAATTTCCTTTTCTGTGATAACATGCTGTTGGATAGTTAAATTTGTCTCATATTATGGTTGTATGATAAATATGAGATGCTCTACACAATGGATTAGCCATTTGTTGATACCTTTATGAAAAATATTTTTAATTAATATTTGATAATTAATTGATATTGCTTATTATTCTCTTTGTTTCAAAATGTATGTGACTTTAAAGATACTCAATGTTCTTTAGTTCCAATGACTGCCTATCATATTATGAGCTACTTACTGTCCAAATTTGAAGCAATTTGGATATAAGATAACATTAATTATAGCGTAATTATAATGCATTGCATGGAAAAACATGATTCTGAGAAAAAGGCTGTTAAAGTTCATCGACCTTTTTCAAACTTTTGTAACTTTCAATTGTTACATACATCAAACACATAAAAACACATGCAGTCTTAATGATGCCAGTTTAGTACCATAAATCACAAGTACATATTCTGAGAAATAGCTGTGGTTAAATGCTTTCATACTAATAAACCGCACATAAAATGTAATTAAAAACAACATATACCACCTGTTCATGAGCATTAAAAGCCTCCAGGAATGCACGTCTCACCTTCAACTCTTGGAAAATAAACCCAGTGATTTTGTCCTTTCTGTCTTTAAGATCTAGTACAGTGAACACATATTGCCCCCCCCCCCAACACACACACACACACACGCACACGCACAAGCACACATACAATATACAGTACCAGACGAACATTTAAGGAACATTCACACCCTATTAGCGTCGTGCTATAATCTCCCAGTGCACCATTGCACAGAATCATCATTTACCTGTTTTTGAACACTTTTCATGCAAAATCCATAGCAGGGCGGGCGGCTATGTTTTTAAAAGTGAGGGGACGTCGATTATTTTTTTTTTTTATTTTTTTTTTTTAAAGGATGGAGGGGAAAAAACATTTTGGATAACATATTACTGGTACCACTTCAAGGGTTGATTGGCTGACAAGCAATCAAGCAAGCAAAAAAAAAAAAAAAAAAAAAAAAAAGTGGAGGGGCAAAGTGGTAAGACCCTATGTATTATGCAAAGACTTTTTGAACTGTTCACTGTGTTATCATACATTCTGACTTCCATTAGTTTAAGAATTCCAGATTTGTGGGTCTGAAAAAAAAAAAGAAAAAAAAAGAAAAAAAAAACATTTTCAGAGGCAATTGAAAATTTCTCAAGTTTCGGGTACCATGGTAATGATTTTTTTCTTTGATCTACAACAATCAAGTAATGATTCTGGTATACAAATAGTAATTGAGGCATGATATGCATGGCACTACCTTTTTCTTCATTGTCAATAATAGATTCTTATCGTACACATTATGATGAAAGTAAGTTTTGTAAAGAGGGCGCCCTATAATATAGTGTACGAGTGTAGTACGGCACCTGATTATTATATATACATGTAAAATCAAAGAGTATAGAAGCTTGCTATGAAAGCGCTAGCTTCTATAAACTTTGGTATATACTATTTTATGGCACAGAAAAATGAGCTGACGAGCTATATCTTGGTGTTTGTTTTAGGGTAATGCTCCTAAAATATGCAAAAAGTCACCATACTAAAATTTCATGTCTGTTCTCATTTTACGTTTAGTGCACTTATAGACGACGCACTGTATGTTGTGTATAACAAATAATCTACTGAAAATATAATGCTGTTTTGTCAAAAGTCGTTTTTCATTCGAATAAAAACGTGAGCACCATCGTCATTGTCCCTGCTTGACACGTAATAATATTTATTACAGTAATCTGTTAATATATATATATATACAGTATATATATATATATATATTAAGTATATTATATACTATATACTATATATTATATATTATATATTATATAAGTATATGAGAGTGAAAGATTGTTGTCGATGTGTTGTACAGTGAATTGAAAGTAACTTAAAGAGAAACTTCCAGAACAGTGCTTTACTTTCTGTGACTTACGAGTAAAGGTCCGCATAATTTCAATGACAGAAGGAGCAGTGCAAAGGACGTACACAAAGTGTCCTCCCTAACTTGCAAATGATCTGCGGGAGCGGGATAATTTTTTCCACTCGTCAGATTTATTACTATTTTTGTTTTCTAATAGGGGACAAAAAGTTTTACCTGCCCACAGTAGGACAAACCTGAAAAACCTCGAGAATCTTAAGGGTATATTGCACAATAACACTTGTTCAATAAACGGCCTTTATCATTTTAAACAAATTAGTTTAAGCCAAAACATAGTTCTGGTACGCCTGCAAAAGTTGTCAAATTTCACTCCCAAATGTGCACGTATGCCTAAGAAATGTGTGGAATAACGCTGTAATAACAAGATATTCGATGGTTAACGACGAAAATGCGAAATAATAATCAAAAAGGTTCGCCGGAGTCGCAGTCTCAGAATTCTTACCCGATGGGGGTCAGGGACTCGGACTCGTGGACAACTCGGCCTCGCTTTGACGGTGGGACGAGTTGTCTCTCTGGATTGTACAGCGTTCTTGTACAATGGGAGCGGCCTGTAGCGCTTCGCGTTCTGGCTGGTCACAGTTATGGTCCGAGTTGATACCAAGGACAGGAAAGTGGGCTGTAATCCTGTACAAAACAAATGGACATCACTTGAGACGCGCTGTCTTTGAAGTTGTTTTGTTGTTTATCAAGCGTCTTTGATTGTCTTTTCAGTATGGCGATCACGAACTGCATGTAAATTGTCTGAAATAGGGCCGAGTTTTCCCTGAGACCGAGTTAGTCTAGCTCCTTCTGGAATAAAAGTCGGTATACCTACTCTTATTTTTGATCTCGAAACACTCCAAAACAACTGCTCATCCCGGCAAATCGCGTCAGTCGGGTAAGTTTCTTGGTAGACTATTTCGATATATTGCAACCAAATGGTGCCAGACGGGTTCTCAAACCCTTACCATAACTATGTTTTCACTTTAATCCATAAAATGTTTACAGTCTTCCCTGATCTGTAATCTATAGTAAAGATCGTCATCTTGACAAAGTTTAAGTTGACTTTCCTGTATACAATGCAGTGTGTAGGATTTCTTCAGGCTCATGCAGCACGACGGTCTCTTCTGCTCGTCTTTCATGTTTAGCTGTTATTGTAAGTATGACCATGCAACAGGATGTGGTTTTTACATATAGTACAATTTTTGTAATTGGATCTTTTATTGGCCGTTGGTCAGAAAAAAAGAATCTCGGAGAATGCTGAGACTAATATCATGACTGCAGCGAACTTAATTGTTATTATATAGTTTGTTTCCTTATTTGTGTATGCTGTATTAAACACAGCAACAAATAAGGAAACAAACCTATAGTGAGAATTAAGTTCGCTGCAGGCGTGATGATATAGTAGTCTTAACATTCTCTGAGAATTATTTTTTTAACATTTATAGTGTCGATTTAATGACTAAATTTTTCTTAGATTTACAGGACCCCAGTCATACACATTTCATACAGAATGACGACCGAGGACCAAAACCCCGTGCTCAGACCTGGAGCACACAAACGACTTTAATGTTTTTATGTAGATAGATAGATAGATAGGTATGGGTATAGGTAGGATCTGTATTGACAGACAGACAGCCAGATAGATAGATAGATAAACAGATAGATAGATAGATAGATAGATAGATAGATAAATAGATAGATAGATAGATAGATAGATAGATAGATAGATTGAACATTATGTAGACAGAGGGTCAGAGATGTGGATAGATACACAGCTTAGACATAGATGATCGATTGGGATGGATAGAGGTCGGGATGAATGGATAGATTCATTGTGTCAGCTACACAGCTCCATGGGTAGACTATAATAACATGGTACGTGGTACGTGGATTGAGATTAATACTTTTTATAAATACATCACAACAAAAGGAGGGTGAATGGAACATCATTAACTTCATGAAGGCCTAATGTCACTTGGTGTTCTTTTTTCTAGAGATGTGATTATACGCAGACAATAAGACATTACTAGTAGGTAAATGTGTCAGTGTTTGAAAGCACAGTGCAGCACAAACAAAGGATATTAAGGCATCTCATCACATGACATGATTTCAACAAAACAATAGCATTCTTGTGCACATGGCGGACAGCGCAGCTAATGGTCAGCTCCTAGATCCTCACCTCGCAACAGCCACGCTGTACACGGAGGGTATGCGATCCGTGCTGCTGATGAGCACCCTTGACTAGCTGAGCGTATGTAACGTTTTGCAGCGGAATGTACCGTACTAGCAGAGTGTGTGTATTCGTTTATCACCAAGCTGAAGCCAGCGCCCAAACTCAGCGCCCAAACTGTGCTCTCGATACCTACTGTTATCGATACTAGGCCTCCGCGGCGATACCATTTGGAGTCCAAACTCGCCCTGTAACCACAGAACTTCTATGGTCACGACCTCTACGGCACAAAACCACCACGTTCTCGTTCCCCTCCTCTTCGGACGTCTGTCACGGTTTTTTTTTTTTTTTTTTTTTTTTTCACGGAAGCGATTGGAGGTTATTTAGTAAGGTTTCGAACCAATTAACGGGGTCACATTTTCCAAGTATATTTCATGACAAATACAAGAAGGGTATTTCTGACAATAAGTTATTAAAACTATAGAAAACATGAATAGTCGGTGACGACAAAGTTTCAACGAAATGTTTAAATGAAATCAGGTTATTTTCGCCCATATATCGATACCTATTTTTTTTTTTTTTTGTAAGATGATTTTTGTCAAAAGTTTGTGAAGATTGAGCAAAATATGAAGAGTCGGCTGCCATTCAAAGGTTTAAAGGGAATTAATAAGATAAATTTGGGTATTTTCTGCCTTTATTTATTCTTTCCCTTTTAAAAAAGAAAAAGAAATATATATATATATATATATATATATGTATATATACAATGTATATATATATATATGCATGATAATCTGATACGAAGTGGCCGCCCCTAGTTTAATCAGAAATACTTGAAAGATGATTTTGGCAAAAATTTCTAAAGATCGGCGGCCATTCAAAGTCAGAAAACAGTTTTGGCACTGAGACAAATTTTTAGTGTGGCGTACTGATATATTCGGTCTGGATAGTTGCTAAATAGGATGACTTCTCTACCCTTTTCGAGTGCTACATTTCTTTAAATCATGAAAGTCTTTGATACAGATACAATGTTCGCTCTGTACTTAGTGACAAATTCACGACACGTGTTTTTGATAAAATTTAGATGAAATCAAAGGAAGCACAGATAATAAACGCCCGTTTAAAGCAAATAATCAGATGAAATTTTGGTATTCTGTGCCTTTGTTCAATATTTCCCTTTCAAGAAAGTCAAATGAAATAGTAAATGTCAGCGCCCGGTTGAAGGGAATAATGAGATGAAATTAAGGCATTTTCGGCCTTTGTTTAATCTTTCCCTTTAAACAAATATATTTCTTGATATGATACAACGCACCCACCCCTAGGTTGATTAGAAATACCTTAAATATGCGGGTCGGGGGCCATTCAAAGTAAAAAATGAGTTTGGGCGCTGGGACTGAAAGTTTCGTATATTGGGTCTAGGTATACTCGCTGAAAACAAGTATGACGTCTTTCAACTATCGAGTAATATATTCCTTTAAATCATAAAAGTTGTTGATACAGATAACATGTTGAACTCTTTACTTCATTTCATATTCATCAGACATGTTTCTGATGATCTTTGGTTGAAGTCAAATGAGGTGTAAATAGTCACCACTCGTTTAAATGGAATAACCAGCTTAAATTGGGGCATTTTGTGCATTTGCTTAATCTTTCCCTCTAAACAAATATATTTTTTAATCTGTTACCACGCGTCCACCCCTAATTCGATTGGAAATAGTTCAAAGATAGTTTTGGTAAAAATTTGTAAAGATTGCCAAAAATACGAAGAGTCGGAGGCCATTCAAAGTCAGAAATGAGTTTGGGCGCTGGGACTGAAAGGGGTGCATACTGGGTCTGGATATAATCACTGAAATCTGCAATGACTTCATCACCCTATCGAGTGATATATTCCTTTAAATCATGAAAAGTCGTTAATACAGATATCATGTTTACTTTGTATTTCATGACAAATTTACGGCACGTGTTTCTGTTGATCTTTCGTTTAAGTTTAATGAAACATTAAAAGTCAGCACCCGTTTAAATGAAATAATCAGATGAAATTTTGAGCTTTTTCGGCCTTTATTTAATCTTTCCCTTTAAACAAATACATCTTCTAATCTGATACCACGTGTCCACCCCTAATTCGATCAGATGCAGTTCAAAGATGGTTTTGGCAAAAATTTGTAAAGGTTGCCGAAAATATGAAGGGTCGGCGGTCATTCAAATTCAGAAATGAGTTTGGGCGCTGGGGCTAAAACGGGTGCATACTGGGTCCGGATATGGTTACTAAAATCTGCAATGACTTCTTTACCCTATCGAGTGATATATTCCTTTAAATCATGAAAAGTCGTTAATACAGATATCATGTTTACTCTCTATTTCAGGACAAATTTGCGACACGTGCTCCTCATGATCTTTGGTTGAAGTCAAACGAAACATTAATAGTCAGCGCCCGGTTAAAGGGAATAATCAGATGAAATTTGGGCATTTTCGGCCTTTGTTTAATCTTTCCCTTTAAACAAATATATCTTCTGATCAGATACCGCGTGTCCACCCCTAATTCGATCGGAGGTAGTTCAAAGATGGTTTTACTAAAGATTTGTAACGCTTGCCGAAAATATGAAGGGTCGGTGGCCATTCAAAGTCATAAATGAGTTTGGGCGCTGGGAATGAAACGGGTGCATAATGGGTCTGGGTATAGTCGCTGAAACCTGAAATTACTTTTTTACCTCATCGAGTGATATATTCCTTTAAATCATGAAAAGTTGTTAATACAGATATCATGTTTACTCTCTTTGTCGTGACAAATTGACAACACAAGTTTCTGGTGACCTTTCGTTGAAGTCAAATGTAATATTAATAGTAAGCACCCGGTAAAAGGGAATCATCAGTAGAAATTTGGGCATTTCGGACCTTTGCTTAATCTTTCCCTTTAAACAAATATATCTCCTGATCTGATACCACGCGTCCACCCCTAATTCGCTTGGAAATAGTTTAAAGATAGTTTTGGCAATAACTTGTAAAGGTTGCCGAAAATATGAAGAGTCGGCGGCCATTCTAAGTCAGAAATGAGTTTGGGCGCTGGGACTGAAAGGGGTGCATACTGGGTCTGGATATAGTCACTGAAATCTGCAATATCTTCATCACCCTATCGAGTGATATATTCCTTTAAATCATGAAAAGTCATTGATATAGATATCATGTTTAATTTGTATTTCATGGCGATTTCACGACACATGTTTCTGGTGATCTTTCGTTTAAGTCTGATGAAACATTAACAGTCTGCTCCCGGTTAAAGGGAATAATCAGATGAAATTTGGGCATTTTGGCCTTTGTTTAATCTTTCCCTTTAAAGAAATATATCTATTAATCTGATACCACGTGTCCACCCCTAATTCGATCGGATGTAGTTCAAAGATGGTTTTGGTAAAAATTTGTAAAGATTGACAAAAATATGAAGGGTCGGCGGCCATTCAAAGTCAGAAATGAGTTTGGGCGCTGGGAATAAAACGGGTGCATAATGGGTCTGGGTATAGTCGCTGAAACCTGAAATTACTTTTTTACCTCATCGAGTGATATATTCCTTTAAATCATGAAAAATTGTTAATACAGATGGATCATTTTTACTCTCTTTGTCGTGACAAATTGACAACACAAGTTTCTGGTGATCTTTCGTTGAAGTCAAATGAAATATTAATAGTAAGCACCCGGTTAAAGGGAATCATCAATTGAAATTTGGGCATTTTGGACCTTTGCTTAATTTTTCCCTTTAAACAAATATATCTCCTGATTTGATACCACGCGTCCACCCCTAATTCGATTGGAAATAGTTCAAAGATAGTTTTGGCAAAAATTTGTAAAGGTTGCCGAAAATATGAAGAGTCGGCGGCCATTCAAAGTCAGAAATGAGTTTGGGCGCTGGGACTGAAAGGGGTGCATACTGGGTCTGGATATAGTCACTGAAATCTGCAATAACTTCATCACCCTATCGAGTGATATATTCCTTTAAATCATGAAAAGTCATTGATATAGATATCATGTTTAATTTGTATTTCATGACGATTTCACGACACATGTTTCTGGTGACCTTTCGTTTAAATCTGATGAAACATTAACAGTCTGCGCCCGGTGAAAGGGAATAATCAGATGAAATTTGGGCATTTTTGGCCTTTGTTTAATCTTTCCCTTTAAAGAAATATGTCTTCTGATCTGATACCACGTGTCCACCCCTAATTCGATCGGAGATAGTTCAAAGATGGTTTTGCTAAAGATTTGTAACGCTTGCCGAAAATATGAAGGGTCGGTGGCCATTCAAAGTCAGAAATGAGTTTGGGCGCTGGGATTAAAAGGAGTGTACACAGGGTCTGGGTACAGTCGCTGAAATTTGTAATGACTTCTTTACCCTATCGAGTGATATATTCCTTTAAATCATGAAAAGTCGTTTATATAGATATCATGTTTAATTTGTATTTCATGACGATTTCACGACACATGTTTCTGGTGATCTTTCGTTTAAGTCTGATGAATCATTAACAGTCTGCGCCCGGTGAAAGGGAATAATCAGATGAAATTTGGGCATTTTTGGCCTTTGTTTAATCTTTCCCTTTAAAGAAATATGTCTTCTGATCTGATACCACGTGTCCACCCCTAATTCGATCGGAGATAGTTCAAAGATGGTTTTGCTAAAGATTTGTAACGCTTGCCGAAAATATGAAGGGTCGGTGGCCATTCAAAGTCAGAAATGAGTTTGGGCGCTGGGATTAAAAGGAGTGTACACAGGGTCTGGGTACAGTCGCTGAAATTTGTAATGACTTCTTTACCCTATCGAGTGATATATTCCTTTAAATCATGAAAAGTCGTTTATATAGATATCATGTTTAATTTGTATTTCATGACGATTTCACGACACATGTTTCTGGTGATCTTTCGTTTAAGTCTGATGAAACATTAACAGTCTGCGCCCGGTGAAAGGGAATAATCAGATGAAATTTGGGCATTTTCGGCCTTTGTTTAATCTTTCCCTTTAAACAAATATATCTTCTGATCTGATACCACGTGTCCACCCCTAATTCGATCGGAGGTAGTTCAAAGATGGGTTTGGCAAAAATTTGTAAAGGTTGCCGAAAATATGAAGGGTCGGCGGCCATTCAAATTGAGAAATGAGTTTGGGCGCTGGGGCTAAAACGGGTGCATATACTGGGTCCGGATATAGTCACTAAAATCTGCAATGACTTCTTTACCCTATCGAGTGATATATTCCTTTAAATCATGAAAAGTCGTTAATACAGATATCATGTTTACTTTGCATTTCATGACAAATTCACGACACGTGTTACTGTTGATCTTTCGTTGAAGTTTAATGAAACGTTAAAAGTCAGCACCCGTGTAAATGAAATAATCAGATGAAATTTTGAGCTTTTTCGGCCTTTATTTAATCTTTCCCTTTAAACAAATACATCTTCTAATCTAATACCACGTGTCCACCCCTAATTCGATCGGAGGTAGTTCAAATATGGTTTTGGCAAAAATTTGTAAAGGTTGCCGAAAATATGAAGGGTCGGCGGCCATTAAAAGTCAGAAATGAGTTTGGGTGCTGGGGCTAAAACGGGTGCATACTGGGTCCGGATATGGTTACTAAAATCTGCAATGACTTCTTTACCCTATCGAGTGATATATTCCTTTAAATCATGAAAAGTCGTTAATACAGATATCATGTTTACTCTCTATTTCAGGACAAATTTGCGACACGTGCTCCTGATGATCTTTGGTTGAAGTCAAACGAAACATTAATAGTCAGCGCCCGGTTAAAGGGAATAATCAGATGAAATTTGGGCATTTTCGGCCTTTGTTTAATCTTTCCCTTTAAACAAATATATCTTCTAATCTGATACCACGTGTCCACCCCTAATTCGATTGGAGGTAGTTCAAAGATGGTTTTGCTAAAGATTTGTAACGCTTGCCGAAAATATGAAGGGTCGGTGGCCATTCAAAGTCAGAAATGAGTTTGAGCGCTGGGATTAAAAGGAGTGTACACAGGGTCTGGGTACAGTCGCTGAAATTTGTAATGACTTCTTTACCCTATCGAGTGATATATTCCTTTAAATCATGAAAAGTCGTTTATACAGATATCATGTTTACTCTGTATTTCAGGACAAATTTACGACACGTGCTGCTCATGATCTTTTGGTTGAAGTCAAACAAAACATTAATAGTTAGCGCCCGGTTAAAGGGAATAATCAGATGAAATTTGGGCATTTTCGGCCTTTGTTTAATCTTTCCCTTCAAACAAATATATCTTCCGATCAGATACCACGTGTCCACCCCTAATTCGATCGGATGTAGTTCAAAGATGGTTTTGCTAAAGATTTGTAACGCTTGCCGAAAATATGAAGGGTCGGCGGCCATTCAAAGTCAGAAATGAGTTTGGGCGCTGGGAAAAAAAACGGGTGCATAATGGGTCTGGGTATAGTCGCTGAAACCTGAAATTACTTTTTTACCTCATCGAGTGATATATTCCTTTAAATCATAAAAAGTCGTTAATACAGATGGATCATGTTTACTCTCTTTGTCGTGACAAATTGACAACACAAGTTTCTAGTGACCTTTCGTTGAAGTCAAATGAAATATTAATAGTAAGCACCCGGTAAAAGGGAATCATCAGTAGAAATTTGGGCATTTCGGACCTTTGCTTAATCTTTCCCTTTAAACAAATATATCTCCTGATTTGATACCACGCGTCCACCCCTAATTCGATTGGAAATAGTTCAAAGATAGTTTTGGCAAAAATTTGTAAAGGTTGCCGAAAATATGAAGAGTCGGCGGCCATTCAAAGTCAGAAATGAGTTTGGGCGCTGGGACTGAAAGGGGTGCATACTGGGTCTGGATATAGTCACTGAAATCTGCAATAACTTCATCACCCTATCGAGTGATATATTCCTTTAAATCATGAAAAGTCATTGATATAGATATCATGTTTAATTTGTATTTCATGACGATTTCACGACACATGTTTCTGGTGATCTTTCGTTTAAATCTGATGAAACATTAACAGTCTGCGCCCGGTGAAAGGGAATAATCAGATGAAATTTGGGCATTTTTGGCCTTTGTTTAATCTTTCCCTTTAAAGAAATATGTCTTCTGATCTGATACCACGTGTCCACCCCTAATTCGATCGGAGATAGTTCAAAGATGGTTTTGCTAAAGATTTGTAACGCTTGCCGAAAATATGAAGGGTCGGTGGCCATTCAAAGTCAGAAATGAGTTTGGGCGCTGGGATTAAAAGGAGTGTACACAGGGTCTGGGTACAGTCGCTGAAATTTGTAATGACTTCTTTACCCTATCGAGTGATATATTCCTTTAAATCATGAAAAGTCGTTTATATAGATATCATGTTTAATTTGTATTTCATGACGATTTCACGACACATGTTTCTGGTGATCTTTCGTTTAAGTCTGATGAAACATTAACAGTCTGCGCCCGGTGAAAGGGAATAATCAGATGAAATTTGGGCATTTTTGGCCTTTGTTTAATCTTTCCCTTTAAAGAAATATGTCTTCTGATCTGATACCACGTGTCCACCCCTAATTCGATCGGAGATAGTTCAAAGATGGTTTTGCTAAAGATTTGTAACGCTTGCCGAAAATATGAAGGGTCGGTGGCCATTCAAAGTCAGAAATGAGTTTGGGCGCTGGGATTAAAAGGAGTGTACACAGGGTCTGGGTACAGTCGCTGAAATTTCTAATGACTTCTTTACCCTATCGAGTGATATATTCCTTTAAATCATGAAAAGTCGTTTATATAGATATCATGTTTAATTTGTATTTCATGACGATTTCACGACACATGTTTCTGGTGATCTTTCGTTTAAGTCTGATGAAACATTAACAGTCTGCGCCCGGTGAAAGGGAATAATCAGATGAAATTTGGGCATTTTCGGCCTTTGTTTAATCTTTCCCTTTAAACAAATATATCTTCTGATCTGATACCACGTGTCCACCCCTAATTCGATCGGAGGTAGTTCAAAGATGGGTTTGGCAAAAATTTGTAAAGGTTGCCGAAAATATGAAGGGTCGGCGGCCATTCAAATTGAGAAATGAGTTTGGGCGCTGGGGCTAAAACGGGTGCATATATACTGGGTCCGGATATAGTCACTAAAATCTGCAATGACTTCTTTACCCTATCGAGTGATATATTCCTTTAAATCATGAAAAGTCGTTAATACAGATATCATGTTTACTTTGCATTTCATGACAAATTCACGACACGTGTTACTGTTGATCTTTCGTTGAAGTTTAATGAAACGTTAAAAGTCAGCACCCGTTTAAATGAAATAATCAGATGAAATTTTGAGCTTTTTCGGCCTTTATTTAATCTTTCCCTTTAAACAAATACATCTTCTAATCTAATACCACGTGTCCACCCCTAATTCGATCGGAGGTAGTTCAAATATGGTTTTGGCAAAAATTTGTAAAGGTTGCCGAAAATATGAAGGGTCGGCGGCCATTAAAAGTCAGAAATGAGTTTGGGTGCTGGGGCTAAAACGGGTGCATACTGGGTCCGGATATGGTTACTAAAATCTGCAATGACTTCTTTACCCTATCGAGTGATATATTCCTTTAAATCATGAAAAGTCGTTAATACAGATATCATGTTTACTCTCTATTTCAGGACAAATTTGCGACACGTGCTCCTGATGATCTTTGGTTGAAGTCAAACGAAACATTAATAGTCAGCGCCCGGTTAAAGGGAATAATCAGATGAAATTTGGGCATTTTCGGCCTTTGTTTAATCTTTCCCTTTAAACAAATATATCTTCTAATCTGATACCACGTGTCCACCCCTAATTCGATTGGAGGTAGTTCAAAGATGGTTTTGCTAAAGATTTGTAACGCTTGCCGAAAATATGAAGGGTCGGTGGCCATTCAAAGTCAGAAATGAGTTTGAGCGCTGGGATTAAAAGGAGTGTACACAGGGTCTGGGTACAGTCGCTGAAATTTGTAATGACTTCTTTACCCTATCGAGTGATATATTCCTTTAAATCATGAAAAGTCGTTTATACAGATATCATGTTTACTCTGTATTTCAGGACAAATTTACGACACGTGCTGCTCATGATCTTTTGGTTGAAGTCAAACAAAACATTAATAGTTAGCGCCCGGTTAAAGGGAATAATCAGATGAAATTTGGGCATTTTCGGCCTTTGTTTAATCTTTCCCTTCAAACAAATATATCTTCCGATCAGATACCACGTGTCCACCCCTAATTCGATCGGATGTAGTTCAAAGATGGTTTTGCTAAAGATTTGTAACGCTTGCCGAAAATATGAAGGGTCGTCGGCCATTCAAAGTCAGAAATGAGTTTGGGCGCTGGGAAAAAAAACGGGAGCATAATGGGTCTGGGTATAGTCGCTGAAACCTGAAATTACTTTTTTACCTCATCGAGTGATATATTCCTTTAAATCATGAAAAGTCGTTAATACAGATGGATCATGTTTACTCTCTTTGTCGTGACAAATTGACAACACAAGTTTCTAGTGACCTTTCGTTGAAGTCAAATGAAATATTAATAGTAAGCACCCGGTAAAAGGGAATCATCAGTAGAAATTTGGGCATTTCGGACCTTTGCTTAATCTTTCCCTTTAAACAAATATATCTCCTGATTTGATACCACGCGTCCACCCCTAATTCGATTGGAAATAGTTCAAAGATAGTTTTGGCAAAAATTTGTAAAGGTTGCCGAAAATATGAAGAGTCGGCGGCCATTCAAAGTCAGAAATGAGTTTGGGCGCTGGGACTGAAAGGGGTGCATACTGGGTCTGGATATAGTCACTGAAATCTGCAATAACTTCATCACCCTATCGAGTGATATATTCCTTTAAATCATGAAAAGTCATTGATATAGATATCATGTTTAATTTGTATTTCATGACGATTTCACGACACATGTTTCTGGTGATCTTTCGTTTAAATCTGATGAAACATTAACAGTCTGCGCCCGGTGAAAGGGAATAATCAGATGAAATTTGGGCATTTTTGGCCTTTGTTTAATCTTTCCCTTTAAAGAAATATGTCTTCTGATCTGATACCACGTGTCCACCCCTAATTCGATCGGAGATAGTTCAAAGATGGTTTTGCTAAAGATTTGTAACGCTTGCCGAAAATATGAAGGGTCGGTGGCCATTCAAAGTCAGAAATGAGTTTGGGCGCTGGGATTAAAAGGAGTGTACACAGGGTCTGGGTACAGTCGCTGAAATTTGTAATGACTTCTTTACCCTATCGAGTGATATACTCCTTTAAATCATGAAAAGTCGTTTATATAGATATCATGTTTAATTTGTATTTCATGACGATTTCACGACACATGTTTCTGGTGATCTTTCGTTTAAGTCTGATGAAACATTAACAGTCTGCGCCCGGTGAAAGGGAATAATCAGATGAAATTTGGGCATTTTTGGCCTTTGTTTAATCTTTCCCTTTAAAGAAATATGTCTTCTGATCTGATACCACGTGTCCACCCCTAATTCGATCGGAGATAGTTCAAAGATGGTTTTGCTAAAGATTTGTAACGCTTGCCGAAAATTACATTATGAAGGGTCGGTGGCCATTCAAAGTCAGAAATGAGTTTGGGCGCTGGGATTAAAAGGAGTGTACACAGGGTCTGGGTACAGTCGCTGAAATTTGTAATGACTTCTTTACCCTATCGAGTGATATATTCCTTTAAATCATGAAAAGTCGTTTATATAGATATCATGTTTAATTTGTATTTCATGACGATTTCACGACACATGTTTCTGGTGATCTTTCGTTTAAGTCTGATGAAACATTAACAGTCTGCGCCCGGTGAAAGGGAATAATCAGATGAAATTTGGGCATTTTCGGCCTTTGTTTAATCTTTCCCTTTAAACAAATATATCTTCTGATCTGATACCACGTGTCCACCCCTAATTCGATCGGAGGTAGTTCAAAGATGGGTTTGGCAAAAATTTGTAAAGGTTGCCGAAAATATGAAGGGTCGGCGGCCATTCAAATTGAGAAATGAGTTTGGGCGCTGGGGCTAAAACGGGTGCATATATACTGGGTCCGGATATAGTCACTAAAATCTGCAATGACTTCTTTACCCTATCGAGTGATATATTCCTTTAAATCATGAAAAGTCGTTAATACAGATATCATGTTTACTTTGCATTTCATGACAAATTCACGACACGTGTTACTGTTGATCTTTCGTTGAAGTTTAATGAAACGTTAAAAGTCAGCACCCGTTTAAATGAAATAATCAGATGAAATTTTGAGCTTTTTCGGCCTTTATTTAATCTTTCCCTTTAAACAAATACATCTTCTAATCTAATACCACGTGTCCACCCCTAATTCGATCGGAGGTAGTTCAAATATGGTTTTGGCAAAAATTTGTAAAGGTTGCCGAAAATATGAAGGGTCGGCGGCCATTAAAAGTCAGAAATGAGTTTGGGTGCTGGGGCTAAAACGGGTGCATACTGGGTCCGGATATGGTTACTAAAATCTGCAATGACTTCTTTACCCTATCGAGTGATATATTCCTTTAAATCATGAAAAGTCGTTAATACAGATATCATGTTTACTCTCTATTTCAGGACAAATTTGCGACACGTGCTCCTGATGATCTTTGGTTGAAGTCAAACGAAACATTAATAGTCAGCGCCCGGTTAAAGGGAATAATCAGATGAAATTTGGGCATTTTCGGCCTTTGTTTAATCTTTCCCTTTAAACAAATATATCTTCTAATCTGATACCACGTGTCCACCCCTAATTCGATTGGAGGTAGTTCAAAGATGGTTTTGCTAAAGATTTGTAACGCTTGCCGAAAATATGAAGGGTCGGTGGCCATTCAAAGTCAGAAATGAGTTTGGGCGCTGGGAAAAAAAACGGGTGCATAATGGGTCTGGGTATAGTCGCTGAAACCTGAAATTACTTTTTTACCTCATCGAGTGATATATTCCTTTAAATCATAAAAAGTCGTTAATACAGATGGATCATGTTTACTCTCTTTGTCGTGACAAATTGACAACACAAGTTTCTAGTGACCTTTCGTTGAAGTCAAATGAAATATTAATAGTAAGCACCCGGTAAAAGGGAATCATCAGTAGAAATTTGGGCATTTCGGACCTTTGCTTAATCTTTCCCTTTAAACAAATATATCTCCTGATCTGATACCACGCGTCCACCCCTAATTCGATTAAAAATAGTTCAAAGATAGTTTTGGCAAAAATTTGTAAAGGTTGCCGAAAATATGAAGAGTCGGCGGCCATTCAAAGTCAGAAATGAGTTTGGGCGCTGGGGCTGAAAGGGGTGCATACTGGGTCTGGATATAGTCACTGAAATCTGCAATAACTTCATCACCCTATCGAGTGATATATTCCTTTAAATCATGAAATGTCATTGATGTAGATATCATGTTTAATTTGTATTTCATGGCGATTTCACGACACATGTTTCTGGTGATCTTTCGTTTAAGTCTGATAAAACATTAACAGTCTGCGCCCGGTTAAATGGAATAATCAGATGAAATTTGGGCATTTTTGGCCTTTGTTTAATATTTCCCTTTAAAGAAAAATATCTATTAATCTGATACCACGTGTCCACCCCTAATTCGATCGGAGGTTGTTCAAAGATTGTTTTGGTAAAAATGTGTAGAGATTGACAAAAATATGAAGGGTCGGCGGCCCGCAAAGTTCAAAATGAGTTTGGGCGCTGGGACTTAAAGGGGTGTATATTGGGTCTGGGTATCGTCGGTGAAATTTTTACCAAAACCATCTTTGAACTATCTCCGATCGAAATAGGGGTGGACACGTGGTATCAGATTAGAAGATATATATAAAGGGAAAGATTAAACACAGGCTGAAATGGCAATGCCCAAATTTCATCTGATTATTCCCTTTAAATGGGTGCGGACTGTTAATGTTTCATCAGAATTAAACGAAAGATCACCAGAAACACGTGTCGTCAATTTGTCATGAAATACAGAGTAAACAACCTGTATTAACAGCTTTTCATGATTTAAAGAAATATATCACTCGATAGGGTAAAGAAGTCATTACAGATTTCAGTGACTATATCCATACACAATATACGCCCCTTTTAGTCCCACCGCCCAAACTCAATTCTGACTTTTAATGGCCGCCGACCCTTCATATTTTCGGCAACCTTTACAAATTTTTACCAAAACCATCTTTGAACTATCTCCGATCGAATTAGGGGTGGACACGTGGTATCAGATTAGAAGATATACTTCTTTAAAGGGAAAGATTAAACACAGGCTGAAAATGCCCACATTTCATCTGATTATTCCCTTTAACCGGGTGCGGACTGTTAATGTTTCATCAGACTTAAACGAAAGATCACCAGAAACACCTGTCGTGAATTTGTCATGAAATACAGAGTAAACATGATATCTGTATTTACAGCTTTTCATGATTTAGAGAAATATATCACTCGATAGGGTAAAGAAGTCATTCCAGATTTCAGGGACTATATCCAGACACAATACCTAGTACACACCCCTTTTAGTCTCAGCGCCCAAACTGATTTCTGAATTTGAATGGCCGCCGACCCTTCATATTTTCGGCAACCTTTACAAATTTTTTCCAAAACCATCTTTGAACTATCTCCAATCGAATTAGGGGTGGACGCGTTGTATCAGATTAGAAGATATATTTGTTTAAAGGGAAAGATTAAACAAAGGCCGAAAATGCCCAAATTTCATCTGATTATTCCCTTTAACCGGGTGCTTACTATTAATGTTCCATTTCACTTTAACGAAAGATCACCAGAAACTTGTGTCATCAATTTCTCACGAAAAACAGATTAACATGATATCTGTATTAACGACTTTTATGATTAAAATGATTATATCACTCGATGGGGTAAAGAGTTTAGTCATTGCAGATTTCAGTGACTATATCGAGACCCAGTATGCACCCGTTTTAATCCAAGCGCCCAAACTCATTTCTGACTTTGAATGGCCGCCGACCCTTCATATTTTTGGCAACCTTTACAAATTTGCACCAAAACCATCTTTAAACTATCTCCAATCGAATTAGGGGTGGACACGTGGTATCAGATTAGAAGATATATTTCTTTAAAGGGAAAGATTAAACACAGGCCGAAAATGCCCACATTTGATCTGATTATTCCCTTTAACCGGGTGCGGAATGTTAATGTTTCATCAGACTTAAACGAAATATCACCAGAAACACGTGTCGTGACTTTGTCATGAAATACAGAGTAAACATGATATCTGTATTTACAGGTTTTCATGATTTAAAGGAATATATCACTCGATAGGGTAAAGAAGTCATTGTAGATTTCAGTGACTATATCGAGACCCAGTATGCACCCGTTTTAGTCCCAGCGCCCAAACTCATTTCTGACTTTGAATGGCCGCCGACCCTTCATATTTTTGGCAACCTTTACAAATTTGCACCAAAACCATCTCTAAACTATCTCCAATCGAATTAGGGGTGGACGCGTGGTATCAGATTAGAAGATATATTTGTTTAAAGGGAAAGATTAAACAAAGGCCGAAAATGCCGAAATTTCATCTGATCATTCCCTTTAACCGGGTGCGGACTGTTAATGTTTCATCAGACTTAAACGAAATATCACCAGAAACACGTGTCGTGACTTTGTCATGAAATACAGAGTAAACATGATATCTGTATTAACAGCTTTTCATGATTTAAAGGAATATATTACTCGATAGGGTAAAGAAGTCATTGTAGATTTCAGTGACTATATCGAGACCCAGTATGCACCCGTTTTAGTCCCAGCGCCCAAACTCATTTCTGACTTTGAATGGCCGCCGACCCTTCATATTTTTGGCAACCTTTACAAATTTTTACCAAAACCATCTTTGAACTATCTCCGATTGAATTAGGGGTGGACACGTGGTATCAGAGTAGAAGATATATTTCTTTAAAGGGAAAGATTAAACAAAGGCCGAAAATGCCGAAATTTCATCTGATCATTCCCTTTAACCGGGTGCGGACTGTTAATGTTTCATCAGACTTAAACGAAATATCACCAGAAACACGTGTCGTGACTTTGTCATGAAATACAGAGTAAACATGATATCTGTATTTACAGCTTTTCATGATTTAAAGGAATATATCACTCGATAGGGTAAAGAAGTCATTGTAGATTTCAGTGACTATATCGAGACCCAGTATACACCCGTTTTAGTCCCAGCGCCCAAACTCATTTCTGACTTTGAATGGCCGCCGACCCTTCATATTTTCGGAAACCTTTACAAATTTTTACCAAAACCATCTTTGAACTATCTCCGATCGAATTAGGGGTGGACGCGTGGTATCAGATTAGAAGATATATTTGTTTAAAGGGAAAGATTAAACAAAGGCCGAAAATGCCGAAATTTCATCTGATCATTCCTTTTAACCGGGTGCGGACTGTTAATGTTTCATCAGACTTGAACAAAAGATCACCAGAAACACGTGTGGTGAATTTGTCTGGAAATACAAAGTAAACATGATATCTGTATTAACAGCTTTTCATGATTTAAAGGAATATATCACTCGATAGGGTAAAGAAGTCATTGCAGATTTCAGTGACTATATCCAGACACAATATACGCCCCTTTTAGTCCCAGCGCCCAAACTCATTTCTGACTTTGAATGGCCGCCGACCCTTCATATTTTTGGCAACCTTTACAAATTTGCACCAAAACCATCTTTAAACTATCTCCAATCGAATTAGGGGTGGACGCGTGGTATCAGATTAGAAGATATATTTGTTTAAAGGGAAAGATTAAACAAAGGCCGAAAATGCCGAAATTTCATCTGATCATTCTCTTTAACCGGGTGCGGACTGTTAATGTTTCATCAGACTTGAACAAAAGATCACCAGAAACACGTGTCGTGAATTTGTCTGGAAATACAAAGTAAACATGATATCTGTATTAACAGCTTTTCATGATTTAAAGGAATATATCACTCGATAGGGTAAAGAAGTCATTGCAGATTTCAGTGACTATATCCAGACACAATATACGCCCCTTTTAGTCCCAGCGCCCAAACTCATTTCTGACTTTTAATGGCCGCCGACCCTTCGTATTTTCGGAAACCTTTACAAATTTTTACCAAAACCATCTTTAAACTATTTCCGATCGAATTAGGGGTGGACATGTGGTATCAGAGTAGAAGATATATTTCTTTAAAGGGAAAGATTAAACACAGGCTGAAAATGCCCAAATTTCATCTGATCATTCCCTTTAACCGGGTGCGGACTGTTAATGTTTCATCAGACTTGAACAAAAGATCACCAGAAACACGTGTCGTGAATTTGTCTGGAAATACAAAGTAAACATGATATCTGTATTTACAGCTTTTCATAATTTAAAGGAATATATCACTCGATAGGGTGAAGAAGTCATTGCAGATTTCAGTGACTATATCCAGACACAATATACGCCCCTTTTAGTCCCAGCGCCCAAACTCATTTCTGACTTTTAATGGCCGCCGACCCTTCATATTTTTGGCAACCTTTACAAATTTGCACCAAAACCAGCTTTAAACTATCTCCGATCGAATTAGGGGTGGACACGTGGTATCAGAGTAGCAGATATATTTGTTTAAAGGGAAAGATTAAACAAAGGCCGAAAATGCCGAAATTTCATCTGATCATTCCCTTTAACCGGGTGCGGACTGTTAATGTTTCATCAGACTTGAACAAAAGATCACCAGAAACACGTGTCGTGAATTTGTCTGGAAATACAAAGTAAACATGATATCTGTATTAACAGCTTTTCATGATTTAAAGGAATATATCACTCGATAGGGTAAAGAAGTCATTGCAGATTTCAGTGACTATATCCAGACACAATATACGCCCCTTTTAGTCCCAGCGCCCAAACTCATTTCTGACTTTGAGTGGCCGCCGACCCTTCATATTTTTGGCAACCTTTACAAATTTGCACCAAAACCATCTTTAAACTATCTCCGATCGAATTAGGGGTGGACACGTGGTATCAGAGTAGAAGATATATTTCTTTAAAGGGAAAGATTAAACACAGGCTGAAAATGCCCAAATTTCATCTGATTATTCCCTTTAACCGGGTGCGGACTGTTAATGTTTCATCAGACTTGAACAAAAGATCACCAGAAACACGTGTCGTGACTTTGTCTGGAAATACAAAGTAAACATGATATCTGTATTTACAGCTTTTCATGATTTAAAGGAATATATCACTCGAGAGGGTAAAGAAGTCATTGTAGATTTCAGTGACTATATCGAGACCCAGTATGCACCCGTTTTAGTCCCAGCGCCCAAACTCATTTCTGACTTTGAATGGCCGCCGACCCTTCATATTTTTGGCAACCTTTACAAATTTGCACCAAAACCAGCTTTAAACTATCTCCAATCGAATTAGGGGTGGACGCGTGGTATCAGATTAGAAGATATATTTGTTTAAAGGGAAAGATTAAACAAAGGCCGAAAATGCCGAAATTTCATCTGATCATTCCCTTTAACCGGGTGCGGACTGTTAATGTTTCATCAGACTTGAACAAAAGATCACCAGAAACACGTGTCGTGAATTTGTCTGGAAATACAAAGTAAACATGATATCTGTATTAACAGCTTTTCATGATTTAAAGGAATATATCACTCGATAGGGTAAAGAAGTCATTGCAGATTTCAGTGACTATATCCAGACACAATATACGCCCCTTTTAGTCCCAGCGCCCAAACTCATTTCTGACTTTGAGTGGCCGCCGACCCTTCATATTTTTGGCAACCTTTACAAATTTGCACCAAAACCATCTTTAAACTATCTCCGATCGAATTAGGGGTGGACACGTGGTATCAGAGTAGAAGATATATTTCTTTAAAGGGAAAGATTAAACACAGGCTGAAAATGCCCAAATTTCATCTGATTATTCCCTTTAACCGGGTGCGGACTGTTAATGTTTCATCAGACTTGAACAAAAGATCACCAGAAACACGTGTCGTGACTTTGTCTGGAAATACAAAGTAAACATGATATCTGTATTTACAGCTTTTCATGATTTAAAGGAATATATCACTCGAGAGGGTAAAGAAGTCATTGTAGATTTCAGTGACTATATCGAGACCCAGTATGCACCCGTTTTAGTCCCAGCGCCCAAACTCATTTCTGACTTTGAATGGCCGCCGACCCTTCATATTTTTGGCAACCTTTACAAATTTGCACCAAAACCAGCTTTAAACTATCTCCAATCGAATTAGGGGTGGACGCGTGGTATCAGATTAGAAGATATATTTGTTTAAAGGGAAAGATTAAACAAA
The DNA here is from genome assembly GCF_964275005.1 of Diadema setosum. Classification (NCBI taxonomy): domain Eukaryota; kingdom Metazoa; phylum Echinodermata; class Echinoidea; order Diadematoida; family Diadematidae; genus Diadema; species Diadema setosum. Next base: position 4,319,918 of record NC_092685.1, read on the forward strand.
GGCCGAAAATGCCGAAATTTCATCTGATCATTCCCTTTAACCGGGTGCGGACTGTTAATGTTTCATCAGACTTGAACAAAAGATCACCAGAAACACGTGTCGTGAATTTGTCTGGAAATACAAAGTAAACATGATATCTGTATTAACAGCTTTTCATGATTTAAAGGAATATATCACTCGATAGGGTAAAGAAGTCATTGCAGATTTCAGTGACTATATCCAGACACAATATACGCCCCTTTTAGTCCCAGCGCCCAAACTCATTTCTGACTTTGAGTGGCCGCCGACCCTTCATATTTTTGGCAACCTTTACAAATTTGCACCAAAACCATCTTTAAACTATCTCCAATCGAATTAGGGGTGGACACGTGGTATCAGAGTAGAAGATATATTTCTTTAAAGGGAAAGATTAAACAAATGCCGAAAATGCCCAAATTTCATCTGATCATTCCCTTTAACCGGGTGCGGACTGTTAATGTTTCATCAGACTTGAACAAAAGATCACCAGAAACACGTGTCGTGAATTTGTCTGGAAATACAAAGTAAACATGATATCTGTATTTACAGCTTTTCATGATTTAAAGGAATATATCACTCGATAGGGTGAAGAAGTCATTGCAGATTTCAGTGACTATATCCAGACACAATATACGCCCCTTTTAGTCCCAGCGCCCAAACTCATTTCTGACTTTTAATGGCCGCCGACCCTTCATATTTTCGGAAACTTTTACAAATTTTTACCAAAACCATCTTTAAACTATTTCCGATCGAATTAGGGGTGGACACGTGGTATCAGAGTAGAAGATATATTTCTTTAAAGGGAAAGATTAAACACAGGCTGAAAATGCCCAAATTTCATCTGATCATTCCCTTTAACCGGGTGCGGACTGTTAATGTTTCATCAGACTTGAACAAAAGATCACCAGAAACACGTGTCGTGAATTTGTCTGGAAATACAAAGTAAACATGATATCTGTATTTACAGCTTTTCATAATTTAAAGGAATATATCACTCGATAGGGTGAAGAAGTCATTGCAGATTTCAGTGACTATATCCAGACACAATATACGCCCCTTTTAGTCCCAGCGCCCAAACTCATTTCTGACTTTTAATGGCCGCCGACCCTTCATATTTTTGGCAACCTTTACAAATTTTTACCAAAACCATCTTTAAACTATCTCCGATCGAATTAGGGGTGGACACGTGGTATCAGAGTAGAAGATATATTTCTTTAAAGGGAAAGATTAAACAAAGGCCGAAAATGCCGAAATTTCATCTGATCATTCCCTTTAACCGGGTGCGGACTGTTAATGTTTCATCAGACTTGAACAAAAGATCACCAGAAACACGTGTCGTGAATTTGTCTGGAAATACAAAGTAAACATGATATCTGTATTAACAGCTTTTCATGATTTAAAGGAATATATCACTCGATAGGGTAAAGAAGTCATTGCAGATTTCAGTGACTATATCCAGACACAATATACGCCCCTTTTAGTCCCAGCGCCCAAACTCATTTCTGACTTTGAGTGGCCGCCGACCCTTCATATTTTTGGCAACCTTTACAAATTTGCACCAAAACCATCTTTAAACTATCTCCAATCGAATTAGGGGTGGACACGTGGTATCAGAGTAGAAGATATATTTCTTTAAAGGGAAAGATTAAACAAAGGCCGAAAATGCCGAAATTTCATCTGATCATTCCCTTTAACGGGGTGCGGACTGTTAATGTTTCATCAGACTTGAACAAAAGATCACCAGAAACCCGTGTCGTGAATTTGTCTGGAAATACAAAGTAAACATGATATCTGTATTTACAGCTTTTCATGATTTAAAGGAATATATCACTCGATAGGGTGAAGAAGTCATTGCAGATTTCAGTGACTATATCCAGACACAATACACGCCCCTTTTAGTCCCAGCGCCCAAACTCATTTCTGACTTTTAATGGCCGCCGACCCTTCATATTTTCGGAAACCTTTAAAAATTTTTACCAAAACCATCTTTAAACTATCTCCGATCGAATTAGGGGTGGACACGTGGTATCAGAGTAGAAGATATATTTCTTTAAAGGGAAAGATTAAACACAGGCTGAAAATGCCCAAATTTCATCTGATTATTCCCTTTAACCGGGTGCGGACTGTTAATGTTTCATCAGACTTGAACAAAAGATCACCAGAAACACGTGTCGTGACTTTGTCTGGAAATACAAAGTAAACATGATATCTGTATTTACAGCTTTTCATGATTTAAAGGAATATATCACTCGAGAGGGTAAAGAAGTCATTGTAGATTTCAGTGACTATATCGAGACCCAGTATGCACCCGTTTTAGTCCCAGCGCCCAAACTCATTTCTGACTTTGAATGGCCGCCGACCCTTCATATTTTTGGCAACCTTTACAAATTTGCACCAAAACCAGCTTTAAACTATCTCCAATCGAATTAGGGGTGGACGCGTGGTATCAGATTAGAAGATATATTTGTTTAAAGGGAAAGATTAAACAAAGGCCGAAAATGCCGAAATTTCATCTGATCATTCCCTTTAACCGGGTGCGGACTGTTAATGTTTCATCAGACTTGAACAAAAGATCACCAGAAACACGTGTCGTGAATTTGTCTGGAAATACAAAGTAAACATGATATCTGTATTAACAGCTTTTCATGATTTAAAGGAATATATCACTCGATAGGGTAAAGAAGTCATTGCAGATTTCAGTGACTATATCCAGACACAATATACGCCCCTTTTAGTCCCAGCGCCCAAACTCATTTCTGACTTTGAGTGGCCGCCGACCCTTCATATTTTTGGCAACCTTTACAAATTTGCACCAAAACCATCTTTAAACTATCTCCAATCGAATTAGGGGTGGACACGTGGTATCAGAGTAGAAGATATATTTCTTTAAAGGGAAAGATTAAACAAATGCCGAAAATGCCCAAATTTCATCTGATCATTCCCTTTAACCGGGTGCGGACTGTTAATGTTTCATCAGACTTGAACAAAAGATCACCAGAAACACGTGTCGTGAATTTGTCTGGAAATACAAAGTAAACATGATATCTGTATTTACAGCTTTTCATGATTTAAAGGAATATATCACTCGATAGGGTGAAGAAGTCATTGCAGATTTCAGTGACTATATCCAGACACAATATACGCCCCTTTTAGTCCCAGCGCCCAAACTCATTTCTGACTTTTAATGGCCGCCGACCCTTCATATTTTCGGAAACTTTTACAAATTTTTACCAAAACCATCTTTAAACTATTTCCGATCGAATTAGGGGTGGACACGTGGTATCAGAGTAGAAGATATATTTCTTTAAAGGGAAAGATTAAACACAGGCTGAAAATGCCCAAATTTCATCTGATTATTCCCTTTAACCGGGTGCGGACTGTTAATGTTTCATCAGACTTGAACAAAAGATCACCAGAAACACGTGTCGTGAATTTGTCTGGAAATACAAAGTAAACATGATATCTGTATTTACAGCTTTTCATGATTTAAAGGAATATATCACTCGATAGGGTGAAGAAGTCATTGCAGATTTCAGTGACTATATCCAGACCGAGAATGCACCCGTTTTAGTCCCAGCGCCCAAACTCACTTCTGACATGTAAAATGGCAGGCGACCCTTAGTCATTTTCGCCAGTCTTTAAAAATTTTTGCCATCTTTCAAGTTTTTCGGATTAAACTAGGGGCGGCCACCTCGTATCAGATCTCAAACTATATATCTTTAAAGGGAAAGATCAAACAAAGGCAGAAAATGCATGAATTTTATCTGAGTTTGAGTGGCCGCCGACCCTTTATATTTTCTCCAATCTTCACAAATTTTTGTCAAAATAATATTTGAAATAGTTCCCATAAGCCAAGTTGTATCAGGTTATTAGATATATTTCTTTGAAGGGAAAGAATAAACCAAGGCAGAAAATACCCTGATTTATCTGATTATTCCCTTTAAACCTTTGAATGGCATCCAACTATTCATATTTTGCTCAGTTTTCACAAACTTGTGACAAAAATCATCTTACAAAAAATAGGTATCGATTTAGGGGCGAAAATAATCTGATTTCATCTAATCATTTCCTTGAAAATTATGCCTACTATTCATGATTTCTATAATCTTAATAACTTATTGTCTTGTATTTGTAATGAAACATAGTTGCAGAAGGTGACCCATGATTAATTGGCTCGAAACTTTAACTAAATAACCTGCTATCGCTTCCTTGCAAAAAAGTAAATAAAAAGCCGTGACAGACGTCCTAGAGACAACAGATGAGGAGAACGTGAGTGATTTTGTGCCGTTCAGGGCGAGTTTGGACTCCACACGGTATCGTCACGGAGGCGTAGTATCGATAACACGAGGTATCGAGAGCACGGTTTGGGCGCTGAGTTTGGGCGCTGGCTTCAGCTTGGTGTGATCGTTTATCTGCTGGCGGTCTGACAATGCATGGAACGCGAGCGGTCTGCAGCAGACTACACAGACGATGTGAGTACAAGTTTTTGGCTTCTGAAATCTTACTGTTATTTCAACTATGTGCGGTATAGTAGACTTATAGGCATAACACGTTGTTATTTGGGTTGCTTTTGAAATATGTTACACGAATTCATTCACGCCTAGAATGCAGATAAACTGTAAGCTCCGTATTTTTGCTCTGCGGAGCGCGGAGGTAGTTCCCGTGTTTACGTAGCTAACGTTTAGCGGGTCCTCTCATACTGTACCTCCACTGCATCATCTTCTAGCCCTGTTGGTCGCTGTCGCCTCCCTAGGCCCTGCTAATCTAATACGTTCGGCCGCTGCAATACATCGAGTGATGCAGTGTGTGTGACCATAGTGTAGTGCTATGTTTATACTGTAACTTGTAATGTTAGGCGTCTTGCATGGTTAGTGATGTTTCCTCAACTGGAAAGGGACGAAAGGCATTTAACTGGCTGGTAACAGATAAACACATTGTTACTCTTTTTTTCCCCAGGTCTGCATCTGACCATTAGACGTTGTCAAGAAAAGTTCTGTGACATGTCATCAGCCACTGCACTAGTCTCCAACTTGTCTTTAGTCAGTTTAGATTGGGACTGCATGTATGGCTAATAATTTACCAGTAGTAATATGCCAGCGCCAGTAATATATTGAGCGCTTATACACTTTCATATAAATCGAAGTCAAGTTCCAAATTTTCCTGGACCATTTCTAGTCAGATTTTGCTGCAATGTATGTAGTGCAGATCACTTACCAAAATTTGAACCAATCAAGTTACAGGTGTACTGAGTACCTTCCTAGAAATCTTCAACATTGTTGCCAGACATTGTGAACATGACATACCAGTAAATGTTCTGTATGTTGTCTTTCTACCAGCTTTACTTGATGACTCTAACAAAACTCCCTATAAAGTAAACTTAACCCTATTAAACCTAGCCCTGCATTTAAGAAAACAAAGGAAGAAAATAAACCCTCATAATACCCTAAAAGAAGCCTAACCTCTACCTACTCCAGAAATCATGTTTTGATGGAATAAAAAAGTGCATTATCACCAGCATGTATTGGCAACATGTTATGACCTCGCTCTGGTTTTTCTGTTATGCCTGACTAGATGTAGCGCATATGTTATATGACATGATTGGTAAAACTGATTTCATCAAAATGACATGTTTGAAGGAATCAAATCTGACTTTGTGATGTGATGATAAAAGAGATTTTAGCACAGATGATTACAGAGTAAATGGCATGTAGGAAACTATTTCCAATGTTTTAGATTCAGGTGCTTTGTTTTTCAAAACTCCTTCACATACTTTACATGGAAGAGATGGTGCAAAATTGGATCAAAACTTCAAGCGATATCTCTGATAATATACAATGCACCGGTCAGCAGAGTGCATTAGTGGAGATGCAGCACTTCAAGGGTATTTATAATGATCAAACATGCACATGGCGCGGACAAGTGCATGTTGAACGACATTGTGAATACCTGAGAGTGAGCTGCATTTCCACTAGCATCATGATCTTGGGTCTGTGCATATTTGTTTCATAAAAATGAATCTGTAGAGTATCATGAAGTGACACTTTTTATGGCCTGATACTAGTTTTAGAGCTACAAGTATACCAAAGGTGTAAGAAAGGGGTTGCAGAACCATAGGTATGGGGATGCAGCCCTTTTCTATACACACACTTGTGGGGTCTAAAAAAAAAGTAAAAAAAAAAGAAAAAAAGAAAAAGACTTGCAACATCTATATGGGGGGGGGGGGGGGTGCCTTGATTCTTGACACCCCCATATAATAACATCAGTGGTGGATCCAGGAGGGGTGCACCGGATGCGCAACCCCCCCCCCCCCACTTTATTTTTTGGTTAAAACAAAAGAAATAAAAAGAACAAAATGGGGGATGCGTGCGGCCCCCTTTAATTCTGTAAAGGCGCATCCTCTTACGGAATTGCTGGGTCTGCCCCTGAACATTGTTTAACTATGACTATAGAAACTGCTCAATTTTGCTCTAAAGTGGAGACGAATGCATTAAGGAATGTGTGAAATAATGCTGTAATGAAATGATGATAGTTGTACTTATATATGTGACCCGCTACAACAAAAGGATCCTAAAGTCGCTGACGGCTGAGACGAGAAAATCGAGTTTGAAGTCACATCATCAAAATTGGTCAAAACAATCAGATTTCTGTTTTTGGCATAATTTTGTAGTTTAATGTTTTGTCTATCACCTGCCAAAATTACGAAGCTGAATGATCAAAGGAAAGGCAAGAAATCAGAGTTTTTTTCTGGGCCATGATTTTCAGACTTTCAACGTAACAGAAACGTGTTCGAAGATTTGGATTTAACGCAGCAGCTAGACTCCGCCTCTAGCAACAAGGGAGTGATCTTATTGGTCAGTGCTTGACATCCTGATTTAGGAATTGGTCGTGAGTAGACCGCTGTCGCTAAGCTTGAATGAACATCACGGAGGTCGCTAGGAGCATTCCTTCTATTGTCAAACCATGGAGCTACTAACTCCATGGTCAAACGGTGAAAACTGTCTCACCTCACCTTGATCATAATAGCGTCGAAAGGAAAACTTTGAAGGCGTTTTTCTCCAAACTCTGATTTCCTCAACAACTTGACATGCGCTAATAAAATCATCGATATCTCCGCAACAGAGTACATTTATGAGTTGTGCTATATGAAGAGTAAGGAAATAATGTCATGCCATTTTCAGAAAATTGTCCTTCCCTGACTTTCACATCCTTTTGTTGTAGCGGGTCACGTATTCTTATTACATGTGTGTGTGTGTGTGTGTGTAAGTGTATGTATAGTTTGTATTGTATTTTAAAAATAATATATTTTTCATTGTTTATATGTCACAAGTAAAAATCAAATTTCTGTCTCAGTGAATGAACAGACAATAAATGCTCATAGATTCATATCATTTCATCATATTAATTTCAGTTGGGCAATGATGAAAATGTGAAATATTACCCCCCAAAAGATATGCTAGAAGTGTTACAATATCAGAGCATTCCCAGTCTTGGTTGCTGCATGTGCATGATTTTTAGAATTAATTACATGAGTCACAATATATCAGGCCATAACAGTTTCTTTTGTGCCAGAGTACATTGCATATATACATAGCTGTATGAAATTCAGTACTACAGGGCACATTTCAATCGAATCACATACTGTAAAAGTGGAAATTTTTGTGTATTTCGCGCAACCAGAAACTAGCGCAAAAATAAAAGCATGTGAATATTTTTGCTTGCCATATATTCCAGTAGTTGCTGCCTTGATTCCGCGGAATTAATAACACGCAAAACTCTTCTTACAATGTACCTAGCTGAGCACGAAAAATTAGTCTACAGACCGTGTAAATTTAGTTTTCAAAAAATTTTTGGCTCTGGTAAAATGTAAGCAAAAAACAGAGTACTGGATAGCCCAAAAGAGGGGGAAATTGGGAACCCACCTTAAAAAATGGTCCATGCTCTCTTAGATTAATCCTGTGTATGAGAATAACAGTTACTTAAGACAAATTTTGAAGATGTACTTTTGTTATATGTTTTGTGATTGGTAGGTGTATACATGATGTTTGAAATCACAAAATGTATGGTTGTGCATGTGTATGTATGCCCCATGATTTTGTACTGTAATCTTTGGTATTACATGTTCACAAACATTTCAGTGAATACAGAAAGAGAAAAAAAAAAAAAACCAACCAAATGAACAATGAAAAATATAGAGGTGATAATGTTGGGGCTTGAATTCTTACATGTACTTCGCTGTAACTGGAATTTCTTTACAACCATGTTTGTTATAATGGGAGTGCACTGCAATTATTTGACCAGTGATTTGGATGTTTGGACGATTGTTAACGGAGAAAATCATTTGAGGCTTGTAGTTATCAAATTAATCTTTTAGTCCATGGGCCAAGAGGCGAAAAATTGGTTATTGGTACCATCTCAGGTGGCAATACCTTTTTGGTGTCATTTTGTTTGTTGGGCATAGATATGCTTATCAAGCTATGATAGCATTTCCAAATGAGTAGCTTAGTCCTAATAAATGAATTTTTAACCAATTTGGTCTCGTTTCTATATCCCTATACTTCTGAATAGAGGCTAACCGCTATAGAAACAAGAGCACGGTCTTCTGTATGTCCATGGAGCTCATAGTATGTCCACAGGTGTTCTGTTGTAAACGCGGTGCGCTTAGTATCTATTCAAGGCGGCGAAGGGAATATCCAAAGGGTGATGCTGTCCAGAGCTAAACGCGGTGCGTTTAGTCTTTATTCAAGACGGCGAAGGGAATATCCCATCCCTTAGTGTATATCCCTTTATCTAAAAAACAAACAAAAAAGCAATTCCTCGTGGATGTTATCATATCTAAAGTTCCTAATAAAAGGGATTATCTATACTGTTTTTACACTACCCTTTCAACAAATACATCAGTTTTAAACAGAAATCACTCTGCTCATGTACAATATTATTCATTATAATGTATTGTAGTGTACTGGTACATTGTTTCTGCATTATCTTTCATTGTTGGATGGAAATAAAGCGACAGTGGCGTGGCATTAGCGTTTTCACCGTAGCGTTTTCACCGGAAAATGATGAATAATTGAAAAATACGGCAAAATCCACTAGGAATTGTTTTTTTTTTTTTTATTTGCTTTTTAGATAAAGGGATATACACAGTATCATTAGCTTTGGATATTCCCTTCGCCGTCTTGAATAAAGACTAAGCGCTGTGGACATCATAACCCTTGGATATTCCCTTCGCTGCCTTGAATAAAGCGCACCGCTGGCCAGAAAATACACAAAAACGGCCAATGATGGGTGGGTGACAGTCTGTTTATAAAATCTCCACAATTGCAGCAATAATGCAGCGGAAAATTTTGAATTAGTGATGAATAATAATAATCATAAAGATATTTGTATAAATTTTAACAGGCATTAGGCGTAAATATTCATAAATGAATGATACACGCCAAAAAATCAAAATAACAACAACAACAACAACAACAACAGAACACCTGTGGACATACAGAAGACAGTGGTCTTCTTTCTATAGCGGTTAGTTTCGATTCAGAAGTACAGTAAAGGGATATAACAGCGAAACCAAACGGGTTAAAAATTCATTTATTAGGACTAAGCTACTCATTTGGAAATGCTATTATAGCTTGATAAGCATATCTATGCCCGACAAACAAAATACAAAATGATACCAAAAAGGTTTTGCCACCTCAGATGGTACCAATATCTGGCCTGGCCCATGGACTATTTGGTTCTATGTCAAATCCTTAATATTTCATGGCTGGCCGGAGTTACCATGTATCCCATTTGATGCCTAACATGAAGCTGCCATGCTGTATTGGGCAATAGAGGGCTCACTTCAAAGAAATGTCATTTTATGAGGGTGGTCTGCAACCTTAGATTACAGCATTGGGGGGGGGGGGGATGTTGATAATGTTTTGATACCAGAAACTTTCACAAATTGGAGCAGATGACCTTTAACATGGCATGAAACTTTCACGAATTGCTGACCATGAACAAATTAATAGACACTTATAATGGTGCTGGTCCGTTGGTCCTAGCCCAGTAAAAATCATTGTTGGGCCTGTAACTTTTCAGGAATTGCCAAATTTACTGGTCCGACACATCTGGTTAAAAAAAAAAAAAAATAAATAAATAAATGATGATAATAACATAGTCAAGACCAGTCGACAATAAGAGAAGAGGACCAGTAAATTTTAAAGTTGTTATTTACCATTTATATGCAGATGAAACAAAAACCCAGCTTTCATGCTTCAGGATAGAATTAGAATAGAAACAACCAATTTAAAAGTGTTAATCAGTATAATCAATGTTAAACATTGCTAATTAAAAATGTGAACAATCAATAAAATTGTTTCTAGAATAAATTGTCTACAGTTATGGTTTATTGAGAAAAATTGTGATATCTCCTTATATTGTGGGCTGTAATGCGAAATATTTATAGGGTAGGATGTTTTGTGATGCAACTGACCTACATTGTACATGTCCACATATGCATCAAAAATGATAACTTGAACATTTTTGAAATCACTGCTCCCAATGGTAAACAGTATCTTAATTTTGGACCAGTAAAAAAAGAGGAAAAACTGGGTGTCTAGTGGTCCGACAGGGACAGGTCAGACCAGTAGAAAAAAAAAAAAAATGGATTAGTGTGCAGTGTTGCTCTGTGTACAATGTAGCTTGTACAGACAAGATTGTGTGCATTTGACTTGTTGTGAATCTTGGCTCCTCGCAAAATTCATGAAAGTTTCATGCACATGAAATTTTCTGGATTTACATTACCCATGCACAAATTGTACATCATGAATGTGAAGCATAAAGTCTTGTGCAGCTGGGTCCAGTTCCTCAAACTGCAAGTTATAGGGTTGTGAATGCTTAATTTTGAGCATTTGACCATAGTGCATGAAGTGCACTGTAAGAATTAAATCTTTGGGCACATGGTTAGTAAGTTTGCAGACACATTCCACACATAATTTACACATTTCTTGTTTTCAGCAATGTCTGCAATTTTGGATGTAATTCGTATGGCATGTAGAATGTCTCACAAGTTTTAGGATGGTGACAAAAATCTTGGCATCTCACTGCGACTTATACTAAAACCCCATCATGGACCACCCTCATCAATCACGTATTTCATATTATAAAATGATAAAGCAGATCCTAATTGAAAGCATACACTTGACCAGGCATTTATTTTGCCTACAACTTAATTTTGCTTATGATCAGTCATAAAAAGTATAATGACAGCCATTAGCACTTATATGCTGCAATGTGAACAGGCGAGATTTCATCGTTTCATTTACTCGTATTTGGGAAAATTTGTGCTGCTGAGTTTTAAATGGCTACATTTAAAACTCTTTCAATGACAAAGATCTGCTTTACATCATCGTTTTTTAAAACAAATAATACACATCATTTGATGTGGGTATTGGCATAATTACCCACTCTTGGTACCTTCAAAACAGTCCTTGGAAACAGACTGTTTCAAAGGTAACTTGTTTCGATTTTAATAGTTCTTACTACGTCCCTCATTGATAACATAGTAATCTCACCTTAGGCATCTGATGGGGGATGTGTATCATTTGTAAAACTAACAGTCAGAAATTATATCCACCACTGCACATGAACCATGTGTTTCCTTGTTAAATTATTGTATTTGTTGTTGTGTAACAAACCATGATAGGTACATAAATATGCACATGTAATGTTTTATACATGTGGTATACCCAAACTTTCATAGCAGCAAGTCTGTTTGTTATTTGGCTGTATTCTACATAATTTTGTAGTGTATGATAGTTAGTAGGTTTACCACTTCTTTGGGTAGATGGCCAGCATGTCAATGTCATTGTATTTTAGATTTTCTCAATCATTTGTGAGTGGTCATTGTAATGCACGATGAAGTCTTTGGCCTTAGGCATAAATTTTCCATGAAACCCATTTTTGAAGTCATGGATGTATAATATTGTTTACTACTGTATGAATAACATGGTGGAATATTTGTGACAGTTATTTGAATGACAATAAAACCACAAAAACTCTGACTTTTTGTTTTATTCTGAAACTCTTGTAATTTCATTAAACAACAACAGTAACAACAACAACAACAACAACAGAATACCAAAGTCAGTTTTTGCATCTTATCATAGTGAAAATCATATGCAAGAAGATTGGCACTTGCGTGGAGATATGTTGGTATGGAGTGTGCAGGAGTCTGTAGAATTTTTCCCCCCTTGAAGACACCATAATTTGCAGGAAATGTAGTAATAATGGAGATTGCATCCTTGTTACTAATTGAGAAATCCCAATGATATGGCTTTTCCTGATGTCATTCTGTAGGCATAAGTTGTGTTGAAAAGGCCCTCTTGAGGATGAATGTCACTGTAAATGCAAGTTCATTACATGGACCTAGCATTATTTTTTTTTTTTTCATAAGATTAGTCCATATTTGTTTTGAATTGATTAACACAGTGTAATTTGTAAAATCACCATACCTGTTTATGTTCTCTTCAAATTTTTGTGGGTTGTACAATTGTACAGTACTGCAGTTTCATATTACTTGTTTGTTTTTTTTTTCTTCATAAAAATACATGTAGAAAGAAAACAAGTTTTCATATGATAGGGGTCCAGTATACATGTACCATTGGATCTGCTTGATGATAAAATCAACATGTGTTTGAGTCATTCAATTGCTTGGTATCTCAATTTTGCTGTGTTAGAGCATACATTCATAATAAAATTTCAGACTTTGCTGCAGATGACATGTTTAAAGTAGTGCAAATAGAAGAATTAAGTGTTTTGGAAAATGTTTGTCAGGCAGGAGGAGGTATTGCTTTTTTGAAAAGAAGGAAAAAGTTGGCAGTGGTATTTACGGTAATATGTTTAATTTAAGCCCATAAAGCTTGTGCACACAGTGTAAATGTCATTCCTGTATTAAAAGGAAAACTACCTTACTAGTTGTCTGACATAACCTACGAAAGATCAGTTTGTACTACCCTTCACAGGAAAAAAAAAAATAAATAAAATCAACAAACCCATCCCTACTGGCTGAACCAGAGTCCCAATTTAATTACATGATAGATTTTTCTCAGCCACTGTTGCCAGTTAACCCCCAAATCAATTTCATTTTAAGGGACTCTTGATTATTTTGTATATTTCTTTTCCCCCCTCTTGGATGCACCCAGAATGCATAACTGCTGGAGCAGCAGTTTGCTACAGGCCATGGAGACTGATTGAAATGAAGAGCACTACCCAAGCTGCTATGCAGAGAGAGCTAGCTACCTCTGATGAGAAAATACGCCACATATAGACATTTTCAGGGAATGCAGCTACCAAGCATCCATGAACTCATTGGATGGATTCCTTCACTGCATACACACACTCACTCAAAATACATGCAGTCGGTGCCACACACAAAACACACACTCTTTCTCACACACACACACTGTTCCCTGAGAGGACGCGGACAGCAGAGCGGCAACAGCAACTACGATAGCAAATGAGCTCTGCTGATGAATTATGTGAGCGGAGCGGAGAAAAAATAGCCTGCATTTGGAGGACTGTGTGGCGGTAGCGGCTGTGTAGTAGACGGCAACACTTGGCATTTGGATTGTGAGACACACAGCATCACTACATTGCAAGCAAGGAGGAGATAGCGGGCAGCTTGTGCGTGGACTGCAACTCAAATTGATCACATCTTGCGCTTTATCCACTCACTCTCCTGTTCTCTGTCTATCTTTTCCAGTCTCTCTCTCTCTGTGCTGTGTCTTTCCCCAGTCCGTGTGTACAAGTGTGTGTTTGTGTGAAATTGGCGTGAGCATCTCCTATCATTTTGGCAACGCTGGCCAAAACACATCCCATTTGACTGCTTTGTAGGGAGAGCTTTACACACATGCACTCCAATAGCAAGAGCTGACACATAGCCTGGATATATACAGTGGATTTTCACCTTTAAAGCTCCCACAAAGGACAGCTATCACCAGCTGGATAATTTCGTGCAAGTGAAACAGTTGCCTGGGACATTACGGTGTTAATTTTGTCGCTTGTTGCCAAGAGCGCTCTACAGACAAGTGTGCATGGTTTGTTCTTCGGCGTCTACGTTTTTGGCTGTCTTGATGTCTCCGAATTGATCTGATGTATGACTCTGCTTATGAGACACACCAGCTAGCCCACCATGGCTAAGCAGTATGTTTTCCAGTGGCAGGTCTGCGTCCCCAAGCCCCTTAAAAATGGGGCTATGTTCGACAGATACGAAGATGTAAGTACCAAGAATGCATTGAGCATTTGATCATCTGATATTGATTTGCAGTTAACTAATTGATGCTTTTGTTGTAAGTGATACTCTGAAAATTTTACGCTTGCATGATTCGCAATGTATATTTCGATATTGTTTTCATATTTTGATATTGATTGTAAGTTCGTCTTAATATCGAGACAGATCTTGGCACACAGATTTGCAGAAAACAGAAGAAAAGCATCTCATCAGGTTCAGCAGTTCTGGTAACTTCTGTAGATAGAAATCTGAATCTGATGAAGCATTCCTTAGTGTGCATTTCATACAAACTGAGGTCCCTGCAATAGGATTATTTTCAGAAAAAATAGAAGACATTTTGCTTGTAGGTATGTGATACGCCAACATCTGATCTGACTGTCTTCGCAGATAGGGGCAAAAAATGATATGACCTCATAGTAGAATGTATATTGTTAGCAGGTTGAGATGATTGGATGATAATGATCGACTTCGATTATGAGTGATAATGGTGATGACAGGATTGATATTGGCGATGACTTTTATGAGGTAATTGTGGTAAATCTATGATTGGATTGATGCTGTTATGATAAATGATGTGTTGATGACTTGTATGCAATCAACAATGATGACAGTTTTATCAGTATGGATATGGTGCTTATGATGATGATGATGATGATGACAACTGTGGCTGTGATGATAATACACTTTTGTATAATGAATTTTCTCATTCATAGTCAATCAACAGCCAAGAAATCATCAATCAAACCATCAATCAACAGCCAAGAAAATCACATTCCTCCCAGGAATACTATGATCAAGGTGCCAACATTCATTTCTTCATTCAGGTTTTCTCAGAACGAGGTTGTTTATTTCTAACCATCATGATTATTGTTGTTATAGTTCATACTTTAGAATCACCCCTCCCCCCCCCAAAAAAAAAAAAAAAAAAATATAGAAGTAGTCCTCACACTGTTATCTTCAGTGGTCTTGCAAAGATCTGTAAGAATCGTTTGTTTTTTGTTTTATTTTTTCCTTTTGTCATAAGCCCATGAAATCACAAATATCTACCACTTGAATGTATCAACCATTTAGAATTAATAAAAAGAGAAGAAGTTAAGAATGGTCCAGTATTGGTTTTTATTTACCAAAAGAATGTTGGCAAGTTTATGTGCAAGTAGTAGTGAGGCTGAGGCTTACAAAAAACCCAAAACTGCATGATAATTCAATGAGAGTAGACGTACACATATCTCATGAAAGCAACTGCTTGGCTTCCAGGAGACAGAAAATTGTGATTTTTGGCAGCATTGGTAACAATAAAAAGTTTCAAGCAGAATGAAGCAGATGAATAAATGAATGTGTGAATGCAGAGGTGGAAGAAAAAAACAAACAAACCCATATGTCAATAAGATGTATCTGATGCATGTTGCATTCCAGCGATGTCTTGGGGAAAACACAAAAACCAACAACCCAGAGGCTAGTTATGTGAATCAACTCAATCACCCCAAAGGGACTAACCCACTTCGAGATATTGAAAATGACATCAGTTGGAAATATGATACTCGGCTGCCTCTCGATTATTATTTATGATATGTCGTGATGGAGCTTGACACATCACTGCGTGACTAGAGCAATGGAAATACATTTTAGGAATGCAACCACCAGGGCTTGTGAAAGTTTATAAAGTTGAATGCAGGTATGGACACACAAGGAGCACATACTACAGTGCATTTACTAGGTGACTGGGAGAGTGTAAAGTATTGGAAGAAAGTAACAAGAACTGCAGTGGCATATAGCTACCTGGTGGGATAAGAGCCCAAACTGCCTCTTGCTCCATTCCCCTGCTCTTTTCTTGATCAAATTTCTTATGCAGGTGAGCTCCAGTTCAGCTGTACATGTAAAACATATCACCTTTGTTGCAGTAGTACCTACAAGAATCATTTTGACTCTTTTCCTACAAGATTTTTATTATGGACTCTGTAAGAGACCCACAAACTTCTTATAGACAATGGTTTTATCAGTGATCCAGGGATATTTGATAGACATATAAATAGGTTTTATGGTGAAGTGAATGTATTTATAGGGAAGAACACTAGCAGTGTTTTTAATTTTGCTTTCTGTGGCTCAAAACTGCCGTGATCATCAGTTTAAATTCACTCAGACAGACACCTCAACATATGCCCTTCGAGAATTAAAGTTGCTGTTCAGCTGCCATTAAAATCACAGTGTATATTCAGGGAGGTGGGAAGATAGAGGTTTTTCCTTATGTTGGATTTTTTTTTCGTGGAGCAATGATTGAATAGACTTTTGCAAAAAGCTGAAAAATATGCGCTTGCTGGGAAGCAGGAAAATTTTATACTGATAGAGCTTAAGTAAAAGTAGGAGCCTAGAAGGAAAAGACCTTCTTTGCATCTTAGAAGGATTAAGTGCAGAGATCAGAGAATGATGATGTTAAGAACTGATCTTGAAGAATGCGTTTGTAAATGTCAGTTGATTGATTGTAAAAGCATCATTTACTGATGTTATAAAAGAATTTACATGTCACACAGGAAGATGCGTCCGTCACGTTTTGATTAACACTTTAATTTGGCTGGGTGTTTGATATTTACCCTTAATTCTTTTTTATCTGTAAAATGTAAAATGTGTTAGACTGTGATGGTCAGAAGCCCAGGGTGTATACATACACGTCGTTCACTACAAGCCATCAGCATGTAGTTATTGTAAAAAAATCAAGGACCTTTGTTATCTTGTTGGTCAGCAAGTCTGAAGTCCTATGCTTGATTGACTCACAAAAGAAGCACCAACAACTGTCCAGAATCAGCTTATGCCTGCTGATTTCTTTCTCTCTCTCTCTTTCTCTTTTCACTGTGTCTAATCCTTTGCTTTGACAGCAAACGGATGCTGCTTTCAATTTGCTATGATTGTGTGATGAGAAAGAGAGCACTTTCATCACTTGCTCAAAGAAGTGTGAAGGCAACTCTCTTAGAATTACAGTGCTATACAAGAGCTATAGGAAGTTAAGCCATGTTACCCTCGTTATATTTGTTGCTGTATTTCCATGCTGAGATAAAGCAACAACTTTCTTACAGTGAAACCATAACCTGGAGGTTTTATCCCCAACAATCAGTAAATTTGCACATTTCAAGAGAACTTTTCATCTCTTCTACAGCTCACAGTATGTGAAAAGGAAGATGAATAGCAATAGGCATGATTTGCTCTGACTGTATTTTTATGCTTGTTGCTTCAATCATCATACAGGTTATGCGTAGCATTATTTTCGACAGACAAAATGAGAAATGGTGTGGAAAGACGAGACACCTTCTGAAACCAGTTGTTCACACCCTGACATTTTATTGTCTTGACTATGTTGAATACAAAAGTTGCACATTGCTTCCATGTGGCGAAAGAACTTCCACTGCCCTAGAAGTGACTGCCTGTCATGAACTTAACACTGGCAAAGTGTCATTCAGAACCTCTGGAAGGGCAGAGGTGAAATCTGGAAATCATTTCAGACATGTAAAGTGTATTTCAGAACAACTGATTGAGTTTACAGGCATTTGCTGACTGTGTAGGAATTTAAAATCTAGTGTTCAGCCAATCCCAAGCGTTACATATTTGAGTAATAAATGGTACAATTTCTGTCTTAGCAAACTGAATAATAATGCTATCACTGTGCCTTTTAGTGGTCCATATCC
This sequence comes from Diadema setosum, assembly GCF_964275005.1. Taxonomy (NCBI): domain Eukaryota; kingdom Metazoa; phylum Echinodermata; class Echinoidea; order Diadematoida; family Diadematidae; genus Diadema; species Diadema setosum. The sequence goes on from NC_092685.1 coordinate 4,337,879, forward strand.
CTCATTAAACATATCAAACATGGACAAAGGATTATGGCATTTCATCCTTATCTTAAAGATACACTAAGTGACTAACCTTTACTAAGATTGTGATATGTCGTGAACAGTAATGCATGGCTGTTAATTGATTGAAAAACACCATGAACATATGATTACGTAAATTCTGTGACAGTTACATCAGTGCCTGGCCAGCATACATGTGGTATGCAAACTCCCTTCCTTGATGTACAGACGGGGCTTCCGCTGAAAACCATTTGAAAGGAAACCCAGCCTTTCCCCCTTCCACCCCTTTCCTTTCTTCACAGTTCTTGTCTTCATGGCAGCTTCTGGATGAAGCAGAAAGCCACCAGGATACAAGAAGCAAAACCCTCAATCAATATCTCGCCCTTGATGATCAATAGGAGAAACAAAGCCCTTAAGCGGAAGAGCTGTAATTCCTTCACTCTTTGATACGCACCAGACAACAAAAAAAGAAGAATGTTTCAGTACCATCCATTGCATGCTCAAGCACTGTGTCTATTTATAATCCCACTCTGCTTATAGCATCATTGTTACAGGTGGAATTATCTTCACCATCCAGTTTATGCAGTGCTCAAGAAAGAGTATGGAGAAGGAGGAAAGAAGTGGTTATCTGAGGATTATCTTCTATTCACTTGAAGAAAAGAATGTGTGAAGTATGTTGACTTATTAAATACTGAAAAAAAATTGTTTGTTCCCTCATATGACAAACTAATGGTATGTAGCCTAGAAACCCCAAAACTCAGCTTCAGCATAAACTAAATGTTTCTTATTTTTGCCATGGTTTATAACAATGGACCTAACCTGAAGATATTTCATATTAAAAGGGATTAAGGGAAATAGTAAACAAGAAATTCTTTGCTGTAATTAGCAAGCAAATATACTATATTCTAGTTGATGGGAATAGCAAGAACCAGGCTACATGTACATGTATGATATCCCACATGCTGCAAACTTTTATAGCGTGGTCAATCTTCTTTTATATTAATCGCCTTTATTCCATCAGGCTCTGCTATGCAAAAGAAAAAAAAAGTGATCTAAAATATTGTATAGAATTTATTTTCCGCTAGTCGCTATATTTTGCAAAGGAGATATTTTGATTCTTCTTATTCGTTATCCTGCATCCATGGTAGACTAGAAATTTCTCAGTTGACCATAACATTGAACAGAATAGATACCCATGAGACACACAAAATGGGTGTTATATCAAGGCAATTAGGGTATAACTAATCATGTTGGAAGAACATGGCAAGTCTTATGTTTACTGTGTCAATAATCTTAAGAGAGAGAGAGAGAGAGAGAGAGAGAAAGAGTCAAATGAAAAGCCCTAATCTACACACTTGATGACAGCTGTTGTACACCAAAGCAGCAAATTTACCAATGCCATTTTCAGGGACCTTTGCTAAATTCCTAAAGGTCATATCCAGTTATGAAATTGGGCAGTATTGGCAGACAAATGGCAAGGGTAAGGCTGCCTGATACTCCAGTAGTACATTATACAAATTGTACCTTGTATTCCAAAGAATTTATCAGACACATTTGCACTGGACAGGATTTTGATACAATAACAACAATGGCATCAAACTACAGTTGTATTGTTTGTTTCTGGTCTTATAGCTTTTTTTCTTTTAATAGATAATATTTCTGTGGGAATAACAGGTCAAATGTGTGGTACTTAATTTGTATTCATTCTACTTTGCATTTGCTGTAAATATAAGGTAGTTGAAAGCTTGTGAAGTATGAGGTAATGGCATAGTCATTTTTCCTATTTTGTTTATTTCATCTTTATTTACCTGGTCCTCTGAGTTATGTATCATCTTCAACTGTTTGACAAGTATCTATGCTGAAGATATTAATGACTCAGTATCCCAGATATGTCAATTTTCATTAGTAAAATTTGTTATCACTTGACTCTCTTTCATATTCCCAAGAAAGACATTTTGCGAGGTAATGGCTCATCACAATACGTTGCTTGAAAATTTGTTTGCTAACGGTACTGTGGATCTTTGCATGTGATATGAGAAAAGAAGGAAAACAACAACAGCAATGCCATCACCAATGTGTCAATTTTCAGTAGTGTGAACAAGCTCAGAAAATAGTAAGTTATCTAGTACATATAGTAAGGCCTCTCGCATCTACTCTCTCTGAAAATCTGGATGAGAAACTACTTTGTTTTTTACTTAGCTTTAAAAGCATTTGGTAGACATTGGATTGTATTTGTGAACACTGCAGCACTGATCAGAGTGAATTATGAACAGATATGCTGGATAGCACACTGTTTTGACTGACAAAAACACACACACAAAAATAAGCAAACCCCAAATGGTAATTTTCTAACAGTACTGTACAGATTGTGCTTGGTACCCCATACATTATCTGTGTGAGGCATGATAAATCATGCGTGCGATCTAATAGTAACACCTGTGGTGATATATGGTGTGACTGCATTTTGACACATCTGTGGGAAATCAATTAGTGTAGTCCCTGAGATCAGAAATTCATCATGTGTTCTGATGGATAACATTGGATAGAAAGTATAATTGAAAATCATAAGATTCAAAATTTTCATGTTAAAATTGAGGGTACGATAGCATCACTATCATAAAAAAAAAAACATCAACAACTCTTGGAATACATGCATTGATATATTTTGTCACTAACGCTGAGTTACTCTAGATGCATCTCTATACAAGTTCACATGATGATTTTACTTTCTCAAGGATGATATCGTATGAGTAGAATACTGTGTCAAAAGTATCTGAACGTTTCTGTGGGCCCCCTACTTTTCATGATAGAAGCAGTTCTGATGAGAATTTTTGATGTCAGAAATTTGGAAGGTGGTTTGAAAGCCGTCTCCTCTCAGGCAGACTCACGATTTCTTGGGCTCACTTTCACTCTGAGCATCACTCCCTTCCATCATATTCAAAGCTATCATAGGGCTCCATTGTACCATGTCAATTTCTGCATCTCTGTATGGCTCCAAAGATTTTCAGCGTTGATTGAATTCACAAACCTCTAAATTACTGCACTTGCATTTAAATGCTGATTGCTGTGCCCGAAGAGCACTTTCAGATTCCTCAGAGTTGTAGTATGCCACCATATTCCTCATACTCCTCCTTTTCTTATTCAGCAAGGGTCCTTTCATAGGAGTGATTGAGAAAATGGGTATTGATTTTCAAATCATAAAGCTTTCACCATATCTTAGGGGGGAGTGGTTTCAGTGTCCACATGTGATGAGTAAAATTCTGATAGTGGGAACTCGAAGCATGTTGATTGAGTTAGGAGTGATGAGGGAAGCCATGCACCAATGCAAAACTTGATGCATTTTGCACCATGCAGATCAGGGACCATTAGAAACATTGTGTTGGCCACAAACTTGTTAAGGAGTGTGTGGCCATATGTGGGACATGAACTGCCTCCCCCGAGCACAGTTTCGCACGAATCTTTCGATCAGTATCATAATGAGGAACACTTTGCTATCCTTTAACAGAGACCACTGGGCCAAGGAAGACTTTTGTTTAAAATATGTTCTTGCTTTCAAAACACATGCCAATGAAATATCTGTAGCATAACTGATTTCTGCAAAGAGAACATGAAAAATAATTGATGGCATTTACAGAATTTCTTGAGTATGTGATTTCCTTGTGCAACTCATCTTTTCGTGCATTTGAATGATACGTTCACATTCAATACTTCTTGCTTCTACATCGTCGGATCCACTATTTTGATAATAGTAAAGCATCAGCAGCATGCAAGAATGCATGTACGGGAGACGTGTATATAGACTGACAACATTATTCCATATGCATGTCCAGTTTGCAACCAGATGCATGCAGAGGCCAGCGATATATCGCTCTATGTGATATTGATTTTATCGAATGACGTATCGCTACAGAGCATCAACTCCGCAAATGATTGCACAGATGTTGTTCTGTTCTAGAGTTGGTTGAAATTTTGAGATAAAAATTGGTGTGATACACATGTTTATGAATGGTGTATCTTTCATGTAGCAAAATCAAAGTCACTGCATAGTAGTTAGCCTTTAACCTCTGGGTGTTTCAAATCAGAATAGGCCTAGACTTTTGCAGCAGATATTGTAGGCACTGTGTTGACAGCTTTTAACCACTGAAGATAATTTGATTTGTCTCCAAAAATTTTCATAGAAAAAAAAAAACAAATTATTGCCTCATGTTGAATGAGGTTTGCCATAAGGTGATGCAATTTGGTGGGTCTTGCAACAGTGCCAATGTAGACCTTTAAAGTTTGTGAGATGGGAATGAGATGGTAGGAGTGCCATTATACACCTCAGCCCACACCCTGCCTGTATCAACACCCACAACTCATCTTGGCACCGAGACAACCAAGATACTGACCTTTTATCACTGCCTGGAAGATGCCCGCATATCAAGGCCCCATTGCATATATTTCACTGTGCGAAGACAGCTTACCTCCCCCCCCCCCCCCCCCCCACCAACACACATACAAACACTGCTTCCAACTCTCTCTCCCTTCTCCTCTTCTGCTCTGACTCTGATATAACCTACCTGCTCATGTCAAGTTCAGGGCGTGCGTGTTACATTCACGCCGCTCCGGAGTTTCTTGAGACTGTGTAATTTTAGAACCGCTCTTCATGCTCCGCTGCTTTTAGTCAGAATGGCTGACTCAAAATATGTATGATGTTGCGTAAATTTAGGCAGCGCAACCTCTTCCAGGTTTCTCCATGTCTTGAGAGTGGCTGGAATACAAATGGACAAAACAAGCAAGCAAACAAACGGGAGAAAAGACTGGCGTAATACCTTGTATGTATGTTGCTCACACCTTTTCATTTCAAGCAAAGCTATGCCCTGCATGTTATTGTTTCAGTACCTGCTGATTGTCAGCATTGTTCTGAAATATTTTTGTGCATGACATGAGATTGTAGATATTGTTTAACAAGATAACAGCCAGTTTAATGTTTGAGTTTTAGATACCCTCTACCAAAAAAAAGTAAAAAAATAGTTTGAGCATATTGAACCCAAGGGATAAGTGTGTGTGTGTGTGTGTGTGTGCATAGTTCATTAAAATGCGGAAGGCAAGCTCCTCACAGAGAAGTCTGGTTTTGTTTTATCATTATTTATCAAAAGCTTTGCAAGGATGACAAGGTGTTATGTTTTTTTTTTTCTTCTTTTTTTTTCACTTGAATTACCCCATTGGTTTTGGTGCAGATGTGAGTGCTAGTGTGACCATGACTAATGCCAATTATTTCTAGATGCTGCATTTCACAATTAGGTGTGAAGCATATCACACTTTTTTTTTCTACATACTTCCTCGGTAAGCTGAGCTGTGCACGTAATTATCTCTGAAGAAAGCGAGAAGAGTGGTAGGTTTATGGTGTGTCAATACTGCTGGGAAAGTGAACCTGCATTTGTGTGTGTATGTGTGTGTGTGTGTGTGTAAGTGTACACATACCCTATACAGAAACAGGCAAGGTATTAGCTAAAAAAAAGAAGGAAGGAATAAACTGCTTCATTTGTCTCAAATTGCCAGCTTTTTCATTCTCTCCCTATGATCAGCTATGTTGCATTTACTTCCTTATTACGATGTTGGGTATTTATACAGCCTTCATCCACATCTTCAGTAGATTATGGAAGCACATACTTATGTACAATATCCTCATAACCTTCATAGTAAGGCTAAATAAGGAAAAGATATTAGTTTCTTGTCCTAACATTTTGAAAAAAAGGAGTGTATGGACACTTTGTTTTATTTTTTATTTCTTTTTTGCCTTTCCAGAATACAGTCAACACAATGATTTTAAAAATGGCTAATCCACCGCACAATGCTATTCGGGTATTCTAATTTCATTTTAAGTATGGTATGATATGTATGTCTTTTAATCGTTAAAAAAGAAAATGATGAGGCTGAAAAAAAAAATGCGGGCGTGGACGAGAAACTAACAATTTTTTTTTACGTGGCCTAACTGAACCTTTTCATGTAATGTTGCTTTATTTACACTGGCCCTGCATTTGTGAAATACTGCTCAAGTTTGTCATTCCAAGGATGGAATGCAAGATGAGTATATTTTCTCATCAGGAGTAATAATATTGAGTGAAGTCTACATGTATATTTCCTCTTTATTTCAGTGTTTGCCACTATATCCATGTTCCATCCATAATATGCTTAGTCAGATAAGTGAACATTGAATTTTGTGCAATTACATGTATACACAATCAACAAGTTTGTAGTCTGACATGCTGAGACCAATTGGGGGTTAAATTTTACATTTTCATCATTTTCATGAAAATGCATGGTTGAATTTTCACCCAAACTAGACAAGTATAAATTTCTTAGGTGATAAAATATATTTGTACAAATGACACCATGCCCCACTAGGGGGTTGAGATCTCCAAAATAAGAGAATCTTTTAAAATTGTTATATCTGCAATGTCACAAATGACAGAGCTTGAGAAACTTCCATGAGAAAATATATTACATATATGAGTGCAGTCTGTTCACATCAGATCCAAGGGTGCCACCATTTTGGCTCAGTCGGGGGGGGGGGGGGGACCAAAGTTAGAGCCAATTTTTACATAATTTCATCATCTTCTTGAAAATACATGGTGAAATTTGTTACCAAACTTACCTCTGGGATCACAGAATACCGGTACATACAGTGATGTGCATACTATGCCCCTGGGGCCCCAGAGACTGCAAATTAGAGAAGCTGTAAAGATATTTTCCATCTACAAGCACAAATACTTTGTGTAAATACAATCATATGGTGTAAATGTACTTTCAAGTTTGTTTATGGCAGATTCAGGGATGGCCCTTATGGGGCCATTGTCTTCTTAATAATGCATGGTCAAATTTTCAGCAAACTTCGCAGGTGATAGAATATATACTTGGTCAAAAGGGCACCATGCCCCCTGAGGGACCTCCATGGCACCCCAAAGCCTCTAAATTAAAGAATAAAAAAGAAAAAAAAAAACATATCACTCCCTCTAACCATAGAGGATAGAGTCAGTGCGAAGTACTTTCATTTCGTTTTTATTTATCATTATTTTTATGGCAGATTCAGGGATGAACCCTTGGAGCTAGGACCAAGCTAGGGGCTAGTTTTTACATTTTGATATTCTGTTTGAAAATGTGTGGTCAAATTAAAAAAAAAAACCAAACAAACAAATTTGGCTGGTATTATGGCTAGTATGATAGAATACAAATGAATACCATCCCCCTCCCCCAAAGAAACAAACATAAAGCCGCCAAATTTGCTATGTTGTTCTGTTCGGTAATAGTCTGGAAGAATGCGTGGAAGGTGAACTTGTGGTACTCAGCTGAGCACTAGACCCACTGCATCTCATGTATTTTTAGTGCTTGTGTGATGTGTGTGTGTGTTTATGTCTCACATGTTACATTATCTGCACCACTATATCTTCTTCCAGAAGAGAAAAACTAGCAAGGTGATGCAGTTGATGTAATTTAGTGTGGAATGCCTCCATTTTTTTTTCTTTTTAAATGAGCATTGCAGAGATTAGTTTGTATCAAAATAACCTGATCAAAAATTGACCAAAAAGAAAAAGAGAAAATAGTTTTGGTAAATGGTACCAGTGCTGATTGTTGATTATAGATTAGAGTGCTTTTAGAATGTTTTCTCACTGCAGATTGAAATGGAAATTATAAATGTGTTCAAGGGATATTGACTTCAATTTTCTTGGCCACAGGCAAGCAAGTATCTGAAATGGCAGCTGTCAGTGAGACATGCTTGCATGTGGAGTGGTAAAACTCTGGAAACAAGTACGCAAAGTAAAACTAAAGTGTATTCTCTCAATACATACGTCGCAAAAGCTTTTGGCTGTAATGAAGACATAGCAAATAAACTGGATGTCTGCTTCATAGAATTACTCTTTAAGCTTGATCAAAAGGTTTTAGTGATTAAGTGCCAGTTGAAGAGAAGCCACCTGGGAAAGAATGAGTTACAAAGAATAACCTTCCATGCCGTAGCCCTGGACTGTTTTATATCTGTTTTCATGGGCGTATATAGCAGAGCTTTTCAGTACAACAATAGGCGAGGAGTGATAGTTCCACTAAATGGTGGTGCTAGACAGTTCAGATGTACAGACTGTAGACTACCATTGGCTCTATTTCATAAAAGACTAGTGGTCAGAAACTGAGCTCAGTAAGATTAATGTGAGGACATTTTGGAGGGCTCAAAAGGGTGGGGGTGGAGGGGGAGTCCATCCACTCTGGTCTTGCAATGAGAACAGGCCTTGCTTACTCACAATTGTTCACACAAGGCTAATGCTGTAACACCATTTTCAGATCTTGACACCTTGTGTATCTGAGAATGTACCTGTCTCTCTGGATTTTTTATATATTTTTTTTTAAATAAATGTACATGCCTCCCTCTCTCTCTCTCTCTCTCTCTCTCTCTCTCTCTCTCTGTATGTTGTGTGTGTATGTGTGTATGTGTGTGTGTGTACCTATTGAAATAAGTAAGTCTATTATCGCTATTCCACTGGTTAAAGTGCCATGGGCTATAAACAACACTTCAGCTCCATGTGTTCAAGAAGCTATATTGAGTGTTGAAATGTGTGAAAAACGATCTAAGGATTTTCATTCAATGCACCCTAGACCAAACAGGTGCATGCACTACAGACAGCATCTTAAGGCAAACAATGAGGAATGAAGATCCATTCAAACCAAGAAGGGCTTTAGTTCTCTCTCAATGAAAATAAGATTACTAAACTGCTAAAAATGATATTTCAACATGAAGATACCTTTGCTATTACAGTTGGCAGACTTACGTCATTGAATATCTCATGAAAAAGAAAAATGTTCTCCTTTAATTCAGGAGTCTGTCGGAGAGAAACACAAACTTCCATCCATCTTGTAGTGATTAGTTCCATTGTAATGATGGAATGCTCTGTTTGTGTCCTTGACAGAACTAAGCCATGATAAGGGAGAGGTGAGGACTTTTTGAGCAAAGATATCCTCTTACCAAAGATATTTTTTTATAAGGAACAAAAGATTAATGGTCAGCAATCAAAATACCTGGGTCTTTATATTTCTTTCCAGTGTGATCCCCCCTTTCCTTACCAAAGCATGTGCAGCAACTGCAAAACCTGAATATAACAGAATGCATTGCTTCTGGCGGTCAACACTTTGGTCAGTTTATTCACTCCATTTTGGAGGGGAAAAAACAACAACAACATGGTGGTTGGTATAATTGATCAATGGATGCAGATGCATGGTAAATTGCATGACTCAGAGGTCAGGAATGACCGCATGGTGAAGTCCAGTGCATCCATTTGCCTCTACTTAGCCCCTTCAAGTAAGCCGCAATAGGCATTAACTAATGTACCTTTTTAGCATCTGGCGCAAGCACTGCGATGAGCTGAGACTTGCGCAATCAACTCTGCGTTGCTAATGATGGAATTGTGTGTAGTAGATGAGTGTGTGGTCTGCCACACACTAATCACTCATTAATTTTGTTTGTTTGTCCCACACAGGCATTGTCTCCAAGCCTGACACTCATGCAGTTACAGAGATTTTTTTGATCGAGAAGAAAAGGAGACTAACTTCTTTCCATAATTATTTAACACAATTTATTGATAGATGTACATTATGCATTTTTATTGTTTATTGTGCTTTTAAGTCATTGTGATCTTTAGGCGTAGCAGGCATTTTCAATCTAAACACATGCTCCATTTATACTGAGCGTGAGAAACCTGTTGATCATTTGCAGTGCACTACGTGTATGATGGTGGATCGCTTTGTTTGTTGCTAACAACAAGATATCACATTTCCCTGACATGATTTCCAAGTTAACCTATTCTTCCTTCAATTCCAGAATTCATCATACCTTGACTAAAGTAGGCAGCAACAACATGCTATGGGAAGAACTCTTTGAAGTAATCATTACAAAAAGTCTACACGCGAACGGTGACAAACAGATAATGAGCTATGATGTAGATCCGTCATTTGCATACCACCTATCACAGTGCATTGAGCGTTAAAGAATAATACATCATGTTGCAATCACGCGCCGCAAATGCTACGTTGAGCTAATGTATTAAGGAAATCTAAATAGTAATAAAGACGCGCACACCTATTGTCACGTCACAAATTTGCATACGTGCTAAGTCACGATCAGGCGTTGACCAGATGCGACCTCGTAAGGCCAATGACATTTAGCCAATCAGCGTAGCGTATTCAAGTGAGAAGCACATAACTGCTTTAGTGTATGAACATATTGGTGGGTTATTCACTCGGGGCTAAACTGACATGGTTTATGAATATTGAAAGGGTACCGATGACGAAGTTTCACGAAATTCCTCCAAACTCGGTATGAATACACGTGAGTATTTGCTGCAACTTACTAGGCAGGTGCATTGTACAAATACATTGTACAACAGGTATGGCAGTAAAATAGCCCTCCCAAAATGGCCTTCAGGCTCACAGTTGGCACGATGTGCCGTCAATGTAAAATTTTGTGTTGTCGTAGAGCTGATTGCATTTGAGTGAGAAATGACACCTAATTTTCAACTCGAATGGTACCTTTAATGTAAAATTTTCACAAAACTCTACAAATGAGGTATGTAGAGCAAGCTTGAAATCTAGATTTTCATAAAACCAGGTGCATTTAAGCAAAAAGTCGTATTCTGGGAGGTGTGAGTTCGTAAAGTCGAGAGTCCGTGTAAATGTCCTATACCTGTGCGCTTTGCGCGGTGCATTTAAAAATGCTGGTTTCCTATGGAGGATGTCACCGCACTTTTTGTAATGTTCTCCCTATCACATTTAAATGATAACATTTCATTGTCAACACATTACTATGGAAATTGAATAGCTCCACCACTGTCTGAGTTTTTACAGTTATATGCGAAAGGGCAAATTAACCTTTCCCCACACATACGTAAAACACTGGTCTCCCAAACATCCCATACCATCGTGCTGGAATGGTAAAATGTTTCTTGCCTTTGCAGACACCAACCACAATTTTGACATTGGCATTTTGTTGCCTGTATAAAATAGTATATACTAGGTAGTTCTATTTTGCAAATTGAGACTGGTATGAGTGGTTAAACCAGTGAACAGATTGAGAAGGAAGTATTATCCCATTCCAAGTAGCAAAGATGGTATTTTGCACCATGAGAGATTTATGTACATTCCATTTGTGTTGCATGAGGCAATATTTTGAAGTGTGGATTTTACAGTATGTCAGTAATCTTTAGGAAAAATTAATCCATCACAAAATATAGAATGCATAATATGATGGGCTATTTGTATTATGTGCTGCTTGGTTTCATGCCATATAAGCCCATTATTCATATAAGCGCTTATCTGGCTAGTTCTTTGTACATGGTTTCTGGACCATGAAGTGATAGAATTGACCTTTAAATACAACATCTGTAAGGCCCAACCTTTCACACTCTGCAGTGTCTGTATTATGGATGTGTGTATTCAAGCATTGGACCTGGACAACTCGTATACAATGATTGATGTGTACGGTACAATGTGTAGTGTGAGTGTGTTAATTCACATAAGTACTGTAAACACAAGACATTTTGGTGGTACATTAATTTGTTCATATTTCGCACTTCTATGGCTAGCTCGTTTTCTAAAACCCACATAAATATATTCACAATTTTCTCTGCACATTTGGAATGGGTTGACAATTCCGCAGCACAAATTCAAGAACCCATGAACATGTTTGTGAGCTGCTCGAATATAGCATGAAAATATCAACGTTTACAGTTGTTAAAAACTAGTCTATGGAAAAAAGTGAATTTCAACTGCATTCATGTCACACATCATGCAGGCCAATTTAACATCCAATACTGAATGCACCTGACACTCATGCAAGGTGCACCTCTTTCGACTACACTTAAACCACAGGACTACATTTAACCACAGATTTGTTTGAAACTACCTTTGTGAAATCAGGGCAAGCACATCAAAATTTTGTGTGTGGATACAAGCTGGTTAGTATCGTTGTTATGTAGTGGTAATAATTCTTCATCACCAGCTTTGCAGCATCTGGGCGTGCCTCTGTCTCATGATAAATCTTTTGCATGGCATGAGATTTTGAAAGAACACCTTTGATGCCACCTGTGAGGAGAGGAAATGACATCGTTCCCTCTGCAGGGAGAGAGAGTGGGGAGTATTGCTTCAATTTGAGCGGGATAAATGATTAACGACGGCATCCATCATGCTTCCGATTCAGTCAGCAGTCACAACCCTGAAGGAAGGCAGGGTTGGAAGATGAATAATTAATGTTCACAAACATGACAGACAACCAGACACAGACTAATGTCCTCCAGGCAGGGGAGAAAAGAAGGATGCACATTTCGATATGTGGAGACAATTCATTAACCCTTTCTATGCCAATGTGTCAAATGTGCACAAATTTCACACACATACATGTAACTATGAACAGGAGATAAACTTGGCATGCAGAGGGTTAAATAGAAGTTTACTGAAGAAGATAGGATGGAGGAAGACAAAGGGAGATATTCATTCTTTTTCTTGTTTTTATAATTTTCAGTAACTTCATTTCAAATGAATATTTTAGTGATATAAAGCTTTAAAGAAGACAAAACATGAAGATGTATTAAAGACAAAAAAGAAATTCCATAGCATTCTTCTGTGAGATTGCCCTGAGGGAATGATAATTACTGTCTGGAAATTCACATCGTTCATTTCATCGTCTGTTCATCGGTCTTGAGGGTGGAATTAGTGAAATAAATTTCACTAATTCAACCCTTAAGTAGAATGCCTTCTGTTGCGCAAACTTCAGTACTTCTTGATGGATATTTTTGCACAATAGATACAGCTTTAAAGGCATAATTTACCATTTGCAGATGAAACAAAAACCCAGCATTAGTGCATTAAAATAGTTCCAAAATGTGAGTTTGGGATAGAAACAACCACTGTAGAAATCTAAATCCATATAATCAATGTTAAGTATTGTTAAATACCCAAAATGTGAACAACAGTTATAATAAAAATGTTGCCAGACTAAACCGTCTGCAGTTATGGTTTGATGAGAAAAACACTTATATCTCCGTATATTTTAGGCTTTCTTGCGAAAACTTTATATGGTAGGATGGTTTTGTGATACAACAGACCTACACATATGCATCAAATGTGATATCTTGAACATTTTTAAATCACTCTTCCCAAAGATAAACAGGACCTTTAATAGTAACTTAATCTAATGTAACATTCTAGGAGCTTTGGTAATGGTGTGAAATTGGATGATTAGGAAGATTAAGGCAAGAGTGTAGATAGGCCTAGAGTACAAGAGAGAAGATGGAGGGGGCTATAAAGAAAGTTATGAAGATAGATTTAGGAAAGAAAGAAGAAGAGAAGAAGAGGCAAAGGGAAGTTTTAAAGGGCAATTGTCCCCTAATATTTTGTAGAGCTTAAAAATGTAATTTTTTTTCAAGTTCATCACAAACTCATCATGATGTCATGAAGCCATCTCATCCAGTGATGATGGGACATGCATTTAACCAAACCTGAAATTCATAACTTCTGTATCCGATAGTCTGATTTTTCTCAACCTTCACTGACATGTTTCAGATGCTCATTTTTCTGCATTCACTAAATCCACATCATGTTTGGAGCAAAGTTTCCCTTTAAAGGGATAGTTTAGTATTGGTGGAGATGAGAATTTGGCTATTAACTTTTTTTTTTTTTGAGATACCAGGAAACCACTTATGAAATAGTACCGAGGATACCATTCTAGCAGGAATTCAAAGTTTATTTGATGAAAATTGGGTTTGGTGTGGCTGAGGCGCCCAAAAACAAAGTAAAACAAAGCAATCGTAATAAAAGCTGGGTTCCAACTTTTATTAGGATCGCTCTATTTTGGATATCTCGGCCATTTCAAAACCAGTTTTCTTCAAATAAACGCTGAATTCCTCTTAAAATTACATGCTCTTTCATATTTCATAAAAAGTTTCTCATTATCTCACCAAAAAAAAAGAAAAGAAATCTGAAGTTAGGTCTCAATCAAAACTGTACAATCCCTTTAAACAGTTGTATTGCTGAGGAGAGAAGCATGTAGATTTCTTGTAGGAATATTCAAGGGAAAATTGACACTCCCCCCCCCCCCCCCCCCCCATCTACAAAATGCTGATCACAAAGGTCAAACTTTGACTCCAATCCCTCTAGGGTAAAATTTGTTGAAATTGGGAGAGACTGCAAAGAATCCATGTTGTGATGCATTAAGAAGACAAAACCAAAATTGTGTGATTGGTTCTTGAATGCAGGTTTGCTCTGGATCTTATGGATTGATGAGGAAAAACTAAGTGTGCCATAGTGGGTTACTGAAATTTACTATGTAGTGCATTTTTACAGATATGCCAATAAGGACATTGGCAATAACAATAGGGCCTTTCCATTTGTGCTTTTGTTGACATTGGTCATCTTCAAAGCTGTTTGCCCCCTAAACATGCATGCTGTCAGCTTCAGTGGCATTTTGTAGTGGGGTTACAATGTATGCTGTGTCAAATCATTGTACAAGTTCTATACTGCAGCTGAATTCACAATTAATATGCTTCATAAATGAAATAGAAACAGCATCTTGCTTAGGTTTTTGCAGCTTGAATTGGAAAATATAACTTGAGTTTAATTTCAGTTCAATTCACTTTGATTCTGTTGAAGTTTGCCTTAAAAAGAAAAAAAAATATATATGCATAGACAAACACACAACATGATGAAATTCTGTATCTCTGAAGGATCTCAAAGGAAGCATAGATCTATTTAACATTTTCACATTTTCAAGCCCTGTTTACAGTCATTTCAGTCTTCATCTAAGATAGCCTCACATGGATTATTGAAGAACAGCATGCTAACCAAACTCTGCGGCTGACTGAATGAATGCATCATGGCACTGATATCAAAATGGCTGCTGACAGCGGAAGAGAATATCCCTCTTATTTAAGGCCCCTCAGGAAGCACTGTGGAATTTTCCAAGGGAATATTTGATACAGCGAGATGCCAACGGAATGAAGTAGAATGACAGCACATGATAAGGTTACTCTACACAGTGTGCCATGCATGACCTGCAATAATAAATGTGAAGCATTTTTCTCATTGACTGATTATACTTGAAAGGGTCATGTAAAATAGCTGTCTTGCCTTGGTTCAAAGTTCTTCGTGAATTTTCTCTTATTTGTCTCCAAAGATTTGTGAGATGTTTAGTCTAATATTAATTGCAATTAGGAAAATATGTATTTTGTACTTAGGAAAATATTCATAGTGATTACCACGTGTACCAGTTTACCAAAGGCAATATATTAATAGTTTGGGGAAATGTAACGTTCATTCTTTTTGGATAAATGGAGTAAGGGATCAGAATGGTATAAAATGAGGAAGAATTGACTATGATGAGGCTGAACATTCAAATATCTCTTATAATTCCTAAATAGACAGACTAAACAGAACAGACAGTGACTTTAGTCACCACTGCCTATCCAATAGTTGGGATAACTCTGGATCAAGAACTCTGTCCCAATTCAGTGCTTGTCCTGATTAAAACAAGTCAAAAACCTGGAATATCCATAAACTAAAAGTAAAAATCCAAACATTGGATTGTACCTCACATTTTTTACTTGCACAGTCTTGCATATCATGCATAAATTCAGCAAAATGCTTGTTGCTATGCTGTTAAAATATTCCTTCGTACCTGTAGTTTCAAAGTGCATTTTTCTACTGATACCTTAAATAACCTCACGTCACTGCAAAATTTTGTCACCTGCATCAGCTCATATTTTACTACTTCTACTACGAGTATTACCTGAACTATTTCTACCAAGCAATAGTATTCCCGGTGATACAGGATATTGCGAAGGAACTTGCAAAATGTGATGAACCGGAAAGTCACATAAGGTCACACGTGCACACTGCCTTGTGATCAAACACACAATGTCATGATAAGAATTCGAGAAATCTGGCACACTGCAAATTTCGATACCCGCTCTGTTTCCTCATGAAAATCATCTTTGCATTACCTAGCATTGACCACCTAAAAAGGTGGAAGTAAGATCACCTTGCATCACCTCGCATCACCTCAAATTCTGTCGTTCAGTACAGACAGGCTAAATACTGTAAATGTGGAAATTCTCATGGTGTTGAAGTTTTTGCCCAATTCACGCAACCAGAAACTAGCACGAAAATAAAAGCACATGAAAATTTTTGCTTGCTATGTGTTCCAGTAGTTGATATCTTGATTCCGCGGAATTAAAAACATGCGAAACTCTTCTAACCCCGCCGCGTGCGAAAAATTAGTCGCGTAAAAATATCCACATTTACAGTAGCCAGCAAGTAGGTTGATAGTCAATGTCTGTGATACTTCCTAACATACTACATGTCTCTAGGGTTCTTCCCTCTGTTAGTCGGATCTTATGCAAAGTTTTTACTTTGTGTGAGTCCTGTTAAATTAATGTCTCATCACAATCTCTAAGATACATGGTTAAACTAAAGTGCCTCATAAAGATTGCAGTTAATATATCTATCCTGTCACAGCTGCAGTTATTAGGTGATCCGAGTATCCTCTCGGATTACCTTCTGTATCTGTACGGATTCTTTCTTCTTTTTTTTTTTCTTTATTTCTCCCCAAAAGTTGTGCAGAGGTTAGCTCAGAAAGTGCTATGCCTATCATGTTCAAACTTATACTATGTATGCATCATGTCCCAAAGACGACAAATCTAATGTATCATTGTGATCAGTCGACCGTGACGTCACTATGACGTCATTATATGAAAACTCATTCTCAATCATATCTCATTAATGGAATGTAATATTTCAATGAAATTTACGTCACATATGGTGATAAGCACAATCAGGGTATGCAATCATGACTTTCTCACTTTAAAAAATTGTAACTTCTAAAAGAATGCACCAACTGACTTAAAAATTCACATGCAGCATGCTAAGACATCAGTAATCACATGTGGTAAGACAATAGCTAATTTCTTCTCATTTACTGTTAATTATTAAAGGTTAATTACCAAAAAGTCCCCAAAAACCCACGTAATGCGTCAAAAAAAGCGTTTTACAACTTACGTAAAATCAAGATTTGAGGTCCATATTTTAAGTCTACCCCTATGTGTTTGGTATCAAATTAATGGATTTTTTCCTGGCATTGCTTGCATGCAATAAAAAACAGTGGTTCTTTCAGCTGAAGAAAGTTATAAGGTCTGAAGTCCCATCCTGGTAGGAGTGTAATGCTAGCTTATTTTTGTGACAATGTGACCTTTTAACCCATGCTGTACAGCTATACATGGAGAAACAGCTTATTTTTCTGTTTTTCCTGAAAGTACTGAAGACACACTACAATATGGTACGCTGTTTGCCAATAAATGTTCAGCCAGTTTTGAGTTTTGAACCATTTTCAAATGCTGAGTAAAATAAGTGCAGCCGTTTTTCAGTATTTTCAGTGAGGTATATCCTAATTTGACTACTTTAAAGACTCTTTTCCCCTTATTGAATATCCTTGTTTTTTTAACCATGAATTGTACATATGTAGAAATCTATTGTGTGAAAATTTTAGCAAATTTGAGCAATAGGAACTTATTTTTTTATATTTTTACAAATTGCTGAACATAAATAAGTGCGATACACGCCCATGTTATACTGCATGAAGGCCATATGATAAGTGTTCAGTGTTCATATTTCAATGCTTGTTCAATTTCTAAAGATATCATAAGCAAAAACATATTATTTTAGCTTAGTATGTCATTGTTTGACTGTCACAGCTTGGATATCAACTCAAGTCATCATAAATCTCATATTCATTCTTCTATCTGTGTTTACAAATATGAGAATTGATCCAAACACTGTGCGCACATTCAAGGTCAAACTGTACAGATAATTTTTTGATGAAAAATATAATATCTTCCAAAGTACCAGCCCTAATTTCATAATAATTTGTAATAATGGCCACTATATGTCTGTTACCTATTCCTGAAAGTTTCGCCTCTTCACTCTTTGGCAAAAGTGAAATATGATAAAATATGTAAAAGTGGTTTTATTTGAATTCAAAATAATGCCTACAAAATTGATCATCCATTTCGAGAAGTGAAAATATGAAATTCATTCATATTTTGTGATATGTCATGGCTATGTGCTGGTGGTGAATGAAAGAGATATTTATCAGGAATATCTAACAGCATTATCAGATGAAAATAACATTCTCCTTTTTTTTAATGAATTTTTCCAATATATTAGTCATTTCAATGTAATTCGACACCCCTAATTTAAATGCTAATTTATGCGCAGTTTGATGCAAAATTTTGACTCGTTCTTTACATGAAATGAAAATTTGAACACTCAGCTACAACAAACAACAAAAAAAGCATTTTCACCAAGTTTTTTCATTTTTGCCCTGTTACACAATTGCATACCCTGATTGTGCTATTGACCATATATTTCAAGTCAAGGAATTCTACTCATATTCTCAAATTTCAATTTTATTTCTAAACGCGCGCGTACGCGCGCGTTGAAATATTTGTATGCTCAAATCGAGCTCAAATTTTTTTTTGCACACGTTTCAGACCATTTGGAGCATTTTTTGAAAAATTGAAAAAATTGGACGGACGCATACGCGCGCGCACATATTCACACGCACAGCTAATATGAAATTGAAATTTTCAATTTTTTTACACGGATCGGATGTCCGAAATGTTAAGGAATATTTCTACCAAGTTTCAAGTCGATCCGATTCAATATGACGTCATATGGGCCAGTCAAATTCAAAATTCCGCGCGTGCGTCAATGGGGATACACAGTGCAACTATGCCAAAAAACCGCCAATTTTAAATTGGATTTTACTCGTCAGGATGGACGGTGACCCCCCATTTTCTTTACATATTCGGAAAGCTGATGAGTTGAACATGTCATTTCATGGGCTGGCGATGCTGACAAAATGATTAAAAGATCAAGTAAAGTAAAAAAAGTAAATTTTCAAAATGACGTCATCAAATTTCAAGTTTACTCGAGCGTATCTCACTTATTCTTTGCCAAGTTTCACCCAAATTTCAATATGTTGTAGCTTATGAAATGCTCTTTCATAAGTACTCTTACACAATTTGATTAGATGACTACATCACCTCAAAAAAATGGATTGAAGGTAACCTTGTCAAATTTGACCAGTTTACGTGTAATCTCTATGGGAGTGCAATTTTTATGGAAATGAAAATTGACATGACTATCTTTATCGAGCACTAGCTCACTTATGCTTCGGTCAATTTCTCTAAGATTTTAATATGTTGTAGCTGAGACGTAGGGCTATCGTGAGTGTGCCCTTCGTTTTTTCATACGATGTCGGGATCACGTGAAAAAACTTGGTTGAAATTAAAGTTTATCTTCGATGTATTGAAATATTTCTTTCTTTTGCAACTTTATGTGCAATAACTCAAGAAAAACATACCCTATCACCACCATATTTTGCACATGTTTAGTTCATGTCACGAACATTATTTCATAAAATAACAACTACTTGATCAGACGCCATCTTGGGTATGTAAATTAGGGTCAAAGGTCATAGATGTTTCATCCTGTATCTTGGTGAATACATGTCGTATCTTTCCCATATTTTGCACACGTAAAGACCATGTTACAGGGATCATTTCATAAAATAACCACTTTTTGCTCAGATGCCATCTTGTCTGTGCAAAGTGGGGTTAAAGGTCATATGTACTTCTTTTTCTATCTTCGCTATGACGTGTTATCTCTATGGGAGGGAATTTTATAGATGTGAAAATTGACATGACTCTCTTTATCGAGCACTATCTTACTTATGCTTCGGTGAATTTCTCTCAGATTTTAATATGTTGTAGCTGAGACTTTGCAGTATCAGGACTCGAATCATTGATAGAAAAAAATCGGATCACCTTAATTTGTCAGTGATGACAAATTACAATCTCTAGTTTCTTTTTATATTTGTATGTGACACACATTTGAACAGTCTACATACATTTCTTTTAAGTTGGCTCAAAGATTTAGCTCCCTTTTCATTTAGATTTGCTTTGTTTGGACAAATTCTTTCATCATCTATTCACTTTGACTTGCTACAGGTGAGGCAGTGCACAATATGCTATGGTTTCACTTATTCTTTTTGTTAGCACTGGTAGAACCAGTTGGCCACTAGCCATAGTAGCTGAAATCAAGGCAATTTGCAGATATCACGTTCAGGTGTGACTTTAACTCCATAGTGACTTTACTGGTACACTGTTACCAGGTAGTCCTAGAAGAAAAAGTATCAACAAGATCAAATGACTAATGTTTATATGTGTCAAGGCCCTTTCATACAAACAAAATCTGGTATTTTTCTGAGCTTAGTTCCGACTGGTGTGTCTGTGAATTAAGTTGTTTTGTTTTGTTTTTTGTTTTTTTTGTTTTCAATCTTAGGATGTCAATGATTCCATTTTGCAAGTAGAAGAATCGGGACTATAATTCTGTGATCGCTGCAAGCTATGGTCAAACCATGGTATATGTCAGTCATACATGGGGACAGTAACAAAATGGAACGGCAATAAAATTATTGCATTCTTCCCCATCACCCCCATGATCACATGGCTGCAGGCAGTATGAGACCATCAGATTCACAAGGCAAAATTATGGTTGAATGATTCATCTTCAAGATCAAAGAAAAGTTATATTCAGCTATAGGAGGTGTGATTTGCCATTTATCTTTTCACATGAATACCTGCATAAGGCTCTGTAGGCATGGCATGAGTGTACACTCATTTCATAACCTAACTTTGTTCATACGTTAGGCACCACAGAAAAACCTGATAGAGAGATATCTTCGTCGCGACGATGTCGTATTGTGCATGTTTGATGATTTGCATATGAACAGGCGTCACGTGCATATGAATAAGCAACCGTGCATATGAATACACGTACTTTCTATTCATACCTTTGTTTATTCGTCCCGACGATAAGCGACGATAGAGAAAGGATTCCCTTTCACTAATCGTCGCTCTTCGTCCCGACTTACTAGCTATTTTCAAAGTTCGGCTTCTATTGTGCCTTGCGTTTCTTTTGTTAAAAACGTCGCATATCGTTCCCGACGAATCATTGTTCAACCGTCGGGAGACGTTCTGACTATATGGCTTCATTTCAATGCCGTTCGTGTTCAAGTTTATGTTTTGTTCAGCTTTACTTGTCACAGCATAAAGCCTGTTATCCGTGTGATCTAAAACGTCGCATATCGTCCCGACGAATTACCATTACTGTACCACCGAAATTCCGTCTCTGTTCCATCGTCGAGCAACGTCCAAAACGCGTGGCTACAGCTAATCCGCTGGGTGATATGATTCGCAATGCCGAGTACGATAATGAATGGGAAGTTTTGTGTTTTCACGAGAAAAAAAAAGTATTCACGCTGCTATAGATAATTGTGAATAACAGGCTGACTTTCCGTCTTTTGTGCAAATGGTAGTTACGGCGATGTGAAAGGAGACTTGACCGCAGTCGATAGACATTGAATTTGTATTATCTTGTCTTTACGCGTAGGAAACACGGCGGAGAGATTTTGTCCGGTTTACAAACGAAAACTTGACCATCGTTGCAAAACTTATTTGATGGTCGCCGTTCGTTGTCAAACTCCGACAACTTCTGTCATATTTTTTGCTGTTGAATACATTGATTTTTTTTTTTTTTTGTTATTTGATACAACATTGAATCAAATATTTGTATTTTAACAACGTGTTTACCTATTAATTCTGTTGCGGCATTTACTTCAACTGGTCGTCGGCCTTCGCGTGGTTGTAATCATTGTTAACATTTATGTCGTCTTGTAAAATTTTAGAGCGGGCGGAGAGATTCTGTCCAGCGTTCAAACGGGAATTCGACTGCAGAACTTGTTTTAGCTGTCAATCCCTGCTGACTGTTCTCATTGTTTGTTATGCTAAAAAAGGGATATTGATTTCATGTTGTCAACATACCAAAAATGTCAGCTGCATTCGCCTTTTAACCTTACTGTAAAGGCGGATTTTTTTTCACCCACTTTGCGCAACCAGAAACTAGCGCAAAAAGAAAATTATGCGAATGTTTTCACTTGCCATTATGTTTCAGGAGATGATGTCTTGGTTTCGGTAAAATACGAAACTCTCTTTCACGGCCAAGTGCGAAGAATTGGTCACTAAGATTGTTGATGGTAGCTACGACGACTTGTAAGGAAACTTGACTGTTATCGAATTAATTGTTAAGCTTCAGGTGGAGAGATTTTGTCCGACTTCCAAACGGGAACTAGACTAACATTCTTATACTTATTTCAGCTGGTTGTCTTTCTTTGTTAAACTCCGTTGACTTCTGTCATTTTTGTAGCTGCATAGAATACATTGATTTCTGTGTTCTTTGACACATCATTGAATCAAATCTGTGTATTTTAATACCAGGTTTACCTTTTTACTTTGTTGCGGCATTTACTTCAACTGGTCGTCGGCCTTCGTCATGGTTGCAATATAATTGTTAAAATTTATGTCGTCCTATAAAATTTTAGAGCGGGAGGAGAGATTCCGTCCAGTTTTCGAACGGGAATTCGACTGAAGAACTTGTTTCAGCTGTCCATCCCGCTTTTGTCGATCCCTGTTAACTGTTCTTATTGTTTGTTATTCTTAGAGAAAGAAACAAAACAAAGAAAAAATTGATTTCATGTTGTCAACATACCATAGAATGTCATCTGCGTTCGCCTTTTAACTTCACTGTAAAGGCGGATTTTTTTTTCGCCCACTTTCCGCAACCAGAAACTAGCACCAAAGGAAAATTATGCAATTGTTTTCACTTGCCATTATGTTTCGGGAGATGATGTCTTCGGGAACACACACACACACATACAAAATATACCACACACACACACACACACACACACACACACACACGGAACTCTTTTTTTCACGGCCGAGTGCGAAGAATTGGTCGCTATTAGCCCCTTTTACACTTTCACGGATTGCATCACGGATGACCACGGATCGTCGGTCAGGGATCATCCGTACTATTTCCGGCATGACCGTGTTGACTTCGTGAAGTCATCCGACATTATCCTTGATCATCCGGCATGTCCGCCGAAAAAAAAAAAATGAGCTTGCTTAATTTTTCATCCCGGACATCACGGATGGAAATCAATACAAACTCTTCCTTGTCGGTACCGTCTACTCCGTGTTGCATCCGTATTCCTTCCTTGTAGGCACCGGCTACTCCGTGTTGCCTCCGTGAAGACATCGGAACGTCCGTATTAGCATCGACTCCATCCGGGATGAGAAATTCGTGTATATTTTGCCAATACAAGCTCAGAAAGTCAATGAAATTTGCTCACATCTTCACCCATCAGTACAGCCAATCGACTCCTCTAGTAGGTTTATATCGCATGAGAATCTTCACGTGACCCACACACATCTTCTTGCTGTTTTTTTTTTTTGTTTTTTTTTTGGGGGGGGGGGTTGATTTGTCTTAGTTTGTTTTGCTTTTTATGTTGTTATGTTCCCGCAAAATGAGATTTTACAACAAAGAGATATGCCTTTATGATGTCGACAAGCAGATGCGTATGTAATCTGCTGTAGATTTTCTGGTGTGCTTGTTACATATTACTTAGCTCTGGAAGCATGTCGCCCAAGAATGATAAAGTATCAAAAGAAAAAGCAAATGTAATGTGTCAACTTTTTGGGGATATCCGCGTAAACACCGCGAAGGGACCCAGTTGCATCCGTGCTCTTCCTTGATATCCGTGTTAGCTCCGTATCGTTTCCGTTGTGGTCCGCGTTCATTCCTTGTCTGTCCGTGTAGGCACCGTACTTGTCCTTGTAGCTTCCGTACTTGTCCGTGTAGACAACCAGTTGGGACTGTATTCACACCGGCATTGAAAGGAAAATCGATATTTTGCATGCCGGAACACCACGGATGACGATCCGTGGTCATCCGTGAAGCAATCCGTGAAAGTGTAAAAAGGGGCTTGTGATGATATTAAAAGATGGTAGCTACGAGTTGTAAGGAAACTTGACTGTTAGTGGTATAATATTGTTTGGCATCAGGTGGTGAGATTTTGTCCGACTTCCAAACGGGAACTAGACTAACATTCTAATACTTATTTCAGCTGGTCGTCGTTCTTTGTCAAACTCCGTTAACTTCTGTCATTTCTGTTGCTGTAGAATACATTGATATTTGTGTTCTTTGACACACCATTGAATCAAATCTTTGTATTTTAACACCGGGTTTGCCTTTTTATTCTGTTGCGGCATTTACTTCAACTGGTCGTCGGCCTTCGTGATGGTTGTAATATAATTGCTAAAATCTATGTCATCCTGTAATACTTAAGAGCTGTAGGAGAGATTCTGTCCAGCTTTCAAACGGGAATTCGACTGCAGAACTTGTTTCAGCTGTCCTTTTCCGGCTGAGTGCGAAGAAATGGTCGCCAAGAAGGTTGATGGTAGCTACGACGAGTTGTAAAGAAACTTGACTGTTATTGATATGACAATATATTGTTAAGCTTCAGGTGGAGAGATTTCTCCGATTTCCAATGGTTTGTTTCATTTAACATATTACAGATATTTTCTTTCAGTTACATGCATTCTTTCAAACGTTGGGGTAAGTTTACAATTATGAATGAGTATCTTATGCTTTGAATTGCACCATGTGCCCATTTCTATGCAAGAGCCAAATTTTCCTTTTCTTGAACTTGTTGGACACCTCAATGTCTATATAGAATAGTTATTTCAGGCTAGAGAGGCGCATCAATTTTGAACTTTGTGTTTGAAAGGCTATTGTCATCTTAAAGACGACTTATAATGTCGCTCAAATCGACTGAATGGAGCAAGCCCTCTTACGATGCATGCTCGGATCTACAAAGACTTTATGGTCTAGTGCTCCGACATACCCAACAAAGAGACGGGACGAAAAGCATCGGTGTCTGTTTTCTCTGTTCTGTCCTCACCCTTTCCTCTATTCTTCTATCATCCCTCCTCTTCCATGATATCCCCGCCTATCATATAGGCTAACACTAGAGGCGCCTGCCCCCGGGAAAGGCCGAGACTTCACCGGCGTCGGCGGGCGGGTCCTCTATATATATATATATATATATATATATATATATATATATATATATATATATATATATATACATATATATATATATATATATATATATATATATATATATATATATATATATATATATATATATATATACATATATATATATATATATATATACATATATATATATATATATATATATAATATATGTATATATATATATATATATATATATATTGTTATTATTATTATTAATATTACTATTATTATTATTATTATTATTATTATTATTATTATTATTATTATTATTATTAGATTTTGTAAATAATTAGAAGTATAGTGTAGGTTTTTATAATTGAATTTAAGTGTATATTTAAATTGAATATATTTTTTGGAGTAAATTGCCCACCCGGCACACCCGGCACACCCGGCAGAGAGCTCCACAAAACTAAAAGAACAACATCAGCATTGGTGGTACACAGGATGTGGTTGCTTAGGCGACGCTTTCTATTGTGGGGATGGGGATGATGATGTAGGCGACGCTTTCTATTGTCCGGATGGGGATGAAGAAGGTTCTTTTATAACGTGAAACGTTCAGCGTAGCAAACTTAATCTCCTGAAAGAGATAGCGGGAGTCCATTCAAAAAGAAACTGCCGCGTACTGTTGACGTGCTTGTACATTATACGAAAAAGCTATTCTTGCTTGTTGTGATGACTACACGCTGGCACAGCGGTATTCACACTGTTGCTGATCACTTGATGATCTGACAATTAACCTACATGTTGCATAATATTTTAAATGGGCCATTGGAAGTTTGACGGAAATTTGTATACATTGCTAACCATTCTCCTTTCGTCCGTGTATATGAATTCGTCAACATAGAATGAAATTTGAAGATTTGGCGCCTAATATATTTGAACCGAATTTTTGAATATGCTTCAGGTTCTCTTCCTGCAGATGTTAATCCCACAATGTCGATCAAATTATAAGACAGTAAATCTTTCTGAAGCGGTGGACACACAAAATTGTCATGTCAGTGATCATCCTAAGAATAATGTGTAAAGAAGACGAAGTTTAACCTTGCCTTTGGTTTTGTATTGTTTTACCGCTTAAGTTGCAACATGCGAACACAAGGTTTTACTGTAAAACGAGGAATAATTGCGTGCATGATAATTTTGCAAATTTCCCGAGAACCAAGAGATTAGCATGCAAGTGGAAGTTCTTGCCTACACTATATGCATTGAATGCCAGCGACAATAAGCATAATTATTATTTATGCCACGGATACTTTAATGATATTAAGAATCGCAAATCTTCAGTATGGCAGGGATGAACCATAAAAATCAAGCATAATCATGACTGTTTTAAGCCAAATAACATTGTTTTTTTTTTTCTTCTTTTTTTTTGTTTGGGTGTTTTTTGGTTTTCCTCTTTTTTTTTTGGGGGGGGGGGGGGGCGAGGGCGCCGTGGCACGGTGGATATTTAAGCTTCACGACTCCCAGTCGAAGGACGCGAGTTCAATTCCCTCCCCGCAGCGGTTACGTCCTATTCCGTCCTATAGCAACTCTTTTTACGATAATAATGTCAGGCGGGCCCTCTGATAGCTAGAGCACTGATAGCATTGAAGAGGCTACTCTAAATAGAGAAGACTTTTTTTTTTTGCAATTATCATCATTGTTATCGTTATTGTTATTATTATGATTATTGCGGGGTTGTTTTGTTGTTTTTTTTTTGGGGGGGGAGGGTACTATTGCTACAATATCATTAGTCTTGCATGAATGCGGTTAGGATATGTTCTACCTCCTATCTCTTTGTAACATTCATCTATCATCTTCACAACAAATTTCAAGACATCATTATGTTTGTGTCATGTACTGTAAAAGTGGATATTTTCGCGCGACTAATTTTTCGCGTTTGGCCGGGTAAGATGAGATTCGCGTGTTTTTAATTCCGCGGAATAAAGACATCACGCACAGGAACATACAGCAAGCAAAAAATATTCACGTGCTTTTATTTTCACGCTAGTTTCTGGTTGCGCAAAATTCGCGAAAATTTCAACACCGCGAAAATTTCCACTTTTACAGGTAGTAACTAGTTAGTAGGGATATTCATTTCACTTTGAAATACTGCGATAGTAATTGACATAATCAGACAATGATTATTTTTTTTTAGTATGGCAGGAAGGGCTCATCGTGAATCCAAAACCCAAAGAGAAGTGCGATTTGAAATGGCTGAGATATAGGTGCCCGCCTTTTACAAGAATCGCTATGTTTCACTTTGTTTCTGGAAATCTCTACCATTTCAGAACCGATCTTCACCAAATGAAATTTGATTTCCTGTCAGAATTGTATGCTCTTTAATATTTCTTTCTTTTCAAAGTACGTTGTATCTGTAAAAAGGCTAATAGCTGAATCCTCATCTCAACCAATTATACTATTTCATGCTTAACACCTTGAATATGCTTCTCTGCCCCTCGAAAAAAAAAAATGCGGACAGTTTATCAGCATGTAGCACATTGATTTGATGAAACTGCAATACTGAGGCTGTACTTTTTTACATGTTTAGATTAGTTTCGTTTTGATAGCAGCGGAATAGTGTGCAATGAAAGCCGACTTATGGATGTTATCATAATAATTTAGCGAGTCTTATACGATACACTGTTACCTCTAATCTTTAATCATAATTTTGCGATTTTCGTCTTTTACGTTAACTTTCAGTATATATATTATGTATCAAAATGGACATGCGCCATTTTAGATATTGAATGGAGTTATTCTTGACTTTAGAAATAAAATAGAGTAATTCTTGACAACGGTTTGTTACATTAAACATATTCAAAGTGGTTTTTTTTTTTCAGTACCATGCATTCTATCAAATGTCTAGTAAGTTTACAACTAAGAATTAGTATGCTTAGAATTGCACCATTGGCCCATTTTTATGCAAGAGCCAAATTTCCCTCTTTTTTGTACGCGGTGGACACCTCAGTGTCTATATAGAATATGAGAATGATAGTTATTTCAGGCTAGAGGGGCGCATCAATTTTGAACTTTGTGTTTGAAAGGCTATTGTCATCTTAAAGACGACTAATGATGTCGCTCAAATCGACTGGAGCAAGCCCTCTTATGATTCATTGTCGGATCTATAAAGACTTTATGGTCTAGACATTCCCAGTAGTATACGCGAAAGAGACGGGACGAAAAGCATCGGTGGTACACAGGATGTGGTTGCTTAGGCGACGCTTTCTATTGTCGGGATGGGGATGAAGAAGGTTCTTTTATTATGTGAAACGTTAAGCGCGTGGTCATCTTAATCTCCTGAAAGTAGCTAGTACAATATAGGAGTCCATTCAAAAAGAAACTGCCGCGTACCATTGAATTGTATATCAGAGAGGCTTACATCCTGTTTCTTTTCTCGGACGAAACGCTAAAGCAGTCCTGCTTAGCGACGGCGTTCACGCTCCATCTCACGCACTACCATGAGAAGGAATAGCGATACCACGCATGATACATGAAAACATGTTTAAAAGGCGAGAAAACTAATGAAGTTTAAAGTTGACTTCTCCTTCCTCTTTCAATGAAAACAGAATAATTGAATAGATCTATTGAAGCGGATTGTCACTGCTGCGAACGATCGCCATAGCATCGTTAGTCTTGCGAGCAAATCGAAATCCTAATACTTTTATTTTTGCCTGATAATATGAGTAGTAACCCTTTAAAGGACTCGTAAATTCGACGTTTCAAACAGTATAGTAAAACAATGAAATGTATTTCAAAAACATTTGGATGCGTTGGGTGTTAGCATTTAATAGCATCCATCTACATTTTATTTTCCGTCCGTATTGCACACAGAAACGCAAGCAAACATTATACTGTGAATACGCTGTAAAGCATCGTATCATTATCAAAAGTGTATGCATTCTTCTTTTATTTTCAGCCTGCTTAAAGTAGTAGTCAAACCATGTGATCAGTTAGGCAGCCTATGTATAAAGATAGTCGTTACTCAATATTCGTTTGATTTGTTACTGTGTGGTTACGATTACGAACGTTGGTTATGAGTCCGAAACACTCGTTCATATTGAACTACATGTATAAAGGTCAAAGCTGTTTCGATAGTATAGCTCGGTACGAGTTCAAAACGCAATCGAAATCATCAGAATGCTATCATAGGCGGAAATTATAGCTGTGGAAAACTTGTATTAAATATAGGTCAATAAAGATTGCCATATCCAATCTCCGTAAAAAGTTTTGATTCATGCCATCCTCTGAGCATTTTGAGATATTTTGCTTGTGTTTTGATTATGTTACGATTTAGGTTTGAACTATGAAAATTGAAAGGTGTGGTTACCTCAACGATGTCGCAGTTCCATTAACCATGATGTATGGGTAAAGGGAATTCATGACTTTATAAGACTAATCCTTGCTAAATTGAAGATCAATTCTTTAAACCATCACTTATGTCTTGTAAATAGATACGTCTGTAATCATAACCAAAATGCCTTAGGAGACAAAAATCATCAAACGTTTATAAGCGTCATCCGACAAATTTACAATTGACAATGCGAATGTATGATTGCCCCATTTGCATGTAGCTGTAAGCTATCTTTACGTTGAAGTTAACTTCCCTCCTTGAGAAAAAGAAAAAAAAGGTCGGGTTTTCGCCAGAGGTACTTACAGTTGTATTAGGAAACGGTATAAAAACAGTTATCAAGAGATAACCTATACAAACATGAAACAAACGCATATTCTGTTCGTTATATGCATGGATCTGTTTATTTGTTTGTTTGGTCATTATTTTAATGGCATTGATCTTGTTTTTTTTTAATGGCATCGGTCTTGGTCGGGGGAAAGATAACAAAAAAAAATGTATCACTCTGTTATCAGATCAGGATGATTGCGAGAAGGGTGTACATGTATTCCCGCCTTTTTTTTTATACAGGCAAACAAGAAAAGCTTTGTATGCTATTATAAAATCCTGGAGGCAAAAGACAGTTTCAACGTTCAACTTATAGTAACCACAGTTTATCCAGGGCTCGACACTAACGGTGGCCCGGTGGCCCGGGGCCATCAAAAACGCACATCGGGCCGCCAAAATTTCAGAAATTAAGACTTTGGTGGCCTGATCGGGCCACCAAAAAAGGACGGATGTTTACCTTTGGGCCACCAAAAATAAAAGTTAGTGTGGAGCCCTGGTTTATAGGACATAAAGTAAGTTAACGTCTCACTGACTGTGGTACTTTTGTTTTGGCAAAACATGAACACAAAGGGGGTCTGAAATTTTTTTGTACATAGTACTTGTAGCAGGCATTTATGCAGATTCTCCAACAGCATCGCTCCATTACGTCACTTCCTGCTATCAATGGCGAAGAAAGGATGATGGCTGCTTGATTATCCATTCCTTGAGATTGCAGGAAGCTCACCTTTCTTGTGTGTGTGTTTCGTTGTGTGTGGTTCTGTGGTACTCAGTTACAAGGCGTGAAGGTCCGAGTCTTTTCATTCTGATTACACATTTCAATACAGGCAACTGATTCGAGTTTCGCAAAGCTGTTGAGGCAAATTCTTTGAACACTTGACCTCTGAACTGTCAGGTACACGTACTGCACGAAAAACATTCTTATTTAACAAACACATTTTGTGTAGCGACAAAGCTTTCTGTCATTTTCTCAAATAGGCCCTACTTCTGAAAGTGCTCAGATGAAGATATTTCACAAAGAGAACACGAGTTAAAAATGGGCATCAGTTATTGTTCCGATTTCTCTCCCTGCCGGCAATAACTTATTCAACAAGTCTTTGGACTGGGAAAAGTACACATATATTCATTTGGCGAATTAGCGAATGAATTATTGCACGAATTGTCTTTGCGAAAAGGAAATTAACCTTGTATATCTCCAAAGATAAATTTTGAACAGCCTGTCACATAGTAGGGAACAGCTGATTATTATCATTATTTGAATGAATTATCTATTGATGAAGCCAATAACCTTTGTAAATGTACACTCGGAGAGCTGTCGTAAGTTCGCTATTTTGTGTTTTAGCTGTTATAAAATATCTCACATTATATAATATATATATATATATATATATATATATATATATATATATATATATATATATATACACATATCGTACTTTGTGTCTACACTTTTCAAACGCCATTGTGCGTCATGCCAATCACCACTTCATGAAATGTGGTGCGTGTATATCGCCGATCAGAGTCTTGCTCAGCTCATCAGTATTGCGCAATTCTAAAGCCCTCGCCGCCGCACGCTCTATGCCTTTTGTCTTCAATGGGGTCAACAGCAATGCTCATTAGCATCTTATGCTCTACAAGGGAAGCGGAGTCTCGATCGGGCCAGCCTTTTGTCAAGGCCCTCTCGCTGTATGGTGAAGAAAGCCCAAATGTAGCTGAGTGGGGTTGCGCGCTGGCGCGGTCGGCTGGGCTCGCTTCGCTCGCCCATTACAGCGAGAGGGCCTTGACAAAAGGCTACGATCGGGCAAGAACAATAGGTGCAAAGCGCACCGTGAAGTCGATGGTTGGAAAAAAAAAAATTGTAACGGAAAAAAAAAATGTCTCAAAGCAACCGTGATTTGGGACACTTTTACTAATTTTTCACACTGAAATTTTCTGAACAGATAAATAAAACACCAAGGAATCATTATCCGTCATAAAATAACTTCCCTATTTGACCCGAGTAGTGCATCCCCGTCATCTCTGGCTCATTACAGGAAAACTCCACGTGCGACATAGTACTCATTGTGAGAGAGCGCCACACCGAATAGACGTCACCTAATAGGTTGCAGCGTGAAAAGCTTAAACTTCTTTAGACGAGCATGGGATCATTTTCTTGCTTGCTTTCTTTCTTTCTTTCTTTCTTTATTTCTTTCTTTCTTTCTTTCTTTCTTTCTTTCTCTACATATGTAAAATAAAGAGAATATGTGCGTAATCAAACACAAAATCCTTACGTTTTGTTTTCCCGTTACCCGACTATTGCAATAATGTCGAAAGATAACTTTACAACGAGAAATGACAGTGTTTGAGACAGAAAAAAACAACAACAAAAAACGGGAAATAAAGATTTGTTGGAATTTGTTTTTTCATCACTGGGTAATACTGTCCCGTAGAATCTTTGGTTAGAGGGATTTAGCATTGCGTGCTGGCCAACGCGGCTCTAGCTGAAAGTCAGGGGATCGCGGTGATCGAACAGCAATTACTCGTTTACCTTCCTGTATATCAAAACATCCTTTGAACTACTGCGTATTGAAAGTAACGTGTAAAGGATAGAGAAAAAGACAGTTTGTTTTGAACAAAACAAGCACAAGTGTGATGATGGCACAATACCAATATACACACTGTCTCGAATAAAGAGAATCAGGCGCAAGTGTAGGGCCTATTTTCATACCCATGGGAACTTATCAAATTAAACAAGTACCAACTTGCACCAAAATGACGAGAACGCTAAATATAGAATTTCCGATCACCTTCGTAAATTTGAACCGAACCCGTTATCGCGAATTACGGCAAATTGCATGACATCGATCAAAACAACTCGTGACTATATCTGTTCGATCTGAAATTGAAATTAGCCTCCTACACTCTTAAAAAGAATAGGGTAAATCAACATTTAAAAGGGCTGAGGAGTGACAACGTTTTTAAGGTAATGTTGCATTCACCCTATCTATCCAGCTGAATCCAACGTTAGATGTGCTAGATACAGCTAGAAAAAGGGTGAATACAACATTTTGAAAACGCTGTCGCTCCTCGCCCCTTTTAAAACGCTGTTTTACCCTTTTCTTTTTAAGAGTGTAATGCTACGTGTTTTGGTTGAGCAACCGCCTCGACAGACCAACAGACATTATGCGCAATATGTAATCATACAGCCACTTCACTTTCAGATTGTGTACGTGGCGGTCGTCGCAAAGCGAATAACTTTGGAGCTGTATTTCTTTATTTATTTATCTATCTTTTTATGGCATTCAGTTACATATATATACCTTCCATTCAATCTTAGATTGGAACTACTTTCTCGATGTTTTCCTCTCTATCTGTCTTTCGGTATATGCAATGCTGAATTTCGTGTAGGCTATTTTCTGTTATTACTTTTCGAACACGAATCCGCCTTAGGGCTGGGTTCCACTGCCGATCAAATCCGCATGTTATGATCTATAGTCCGACAGAGTGTTAAAAAATATCGTGTATAGGAGGAAGCCAAAACCAATGTCGACCATAGATCGATCACATCCAGATCGATTCCGATCGCGTCCTTGTCGAGAGAGATTTGATTGGCAGTGGGAATCCATCGTTTCCATACTTGACTTCATGTATAGTTGCTATTACAGGGCCTACAGTTCGGGACATAGAGTCAAACTTTCGTTTTATAGGCCTATACTGATAGTATTACGCGTGCATTGATACATAATAAAGGCATTTCCTTCCTTTGTACGTTAGCGTGGGGACGATTAGTGAAGTTCACCACGATAATAATGAAAGGCTTGACCGTCAAAAGAAAGATGACCCTTTCCCAGGAACAATGAAAGCAGTGTCCAGCTGTCTTGAAAGACACCATCCTGGCGGAACAATACAAGAAGAATCGAATAAGACACGCTGATTCAACAACACACACAACGAGACTCGTTTTAGACACAGCTCGCAGAGGGTGCGCTCGCTTGTGAGTTGGGGTATCCCTCTTGCCAATTAGCTAAGAAATCATGTAAGCCATTTTAATAGTGTAAAATTTGTATGAATTTTACATACTAATTTTGGTGCAAACACCACACATCACGAACAGCTTCTTAGTGTAACTGATTAGGCCTATGATAACACAAGCAGTTGTATGGGCATAGTATTCGCGCTGTTACGTCACTGATAGGCAATCACGGGACGGATACACTGATTTGGTCTATCAACAAACATCAATTAGAAAAGCTATCTTTTTCGATTCTCTGATTAGATAGAATGATGTGGAATCGGGTTCTTTAGTGTGATCACTGTAAAGGTAAGATTATATGCCTAACTAAGACTTGACTCATTTCAAAAGAGCGCGTACCCTCATGTGATCCCCAAAATTCATAAAGAAAGGGGGAATGGAGTAGGGGATATAATAGGCTTTACCAAACATGCCAAATGGAGCAGCATCGCGCTGTCGACGATGCTTTTAACACATGTCCGAAATCATTAATTTTCCTTCAAAATATATGCAGCTGAGAGTGATCAATTTCACTAACATAAAAGTCTTAATCTCATTTCGTTCTGTCCCTTCTTTTTCATTAATAGAAACCATAATGATGAACGAGGATTCAAATCCTTAGGTTGTGGCATTTCTATTGCGTTTGACGGTTAAATTGCGGTATTGTGAAGGTTTCCAATTGACAGGACACATAATTCACTGTAATTTAGATCAGCTGTAGAACGCGAGCATCCAATATTGATCATTATTTTAAGAAATGTTTGTGAAAGGTCGTGAAGATATCTTACGATACTCAAATTTACATAATCATACTACCAAATACCCAACGTCGAAGAGCTCTGCAAACTTCATAGTTGTGTTGATGATATTAAGCGATGGTCTCGCGATAATCATTTGAAATTGAATTCTGATAAATCAGAATTGTCAGGCGGGCTAGTTTTCTCACAAAAATGTATCTCCCAGTCCGTCAGAGATCTAGGAGTTATGGTAGATAAGCATCTGAACTTTAAAAAACAACAACAAACGAACAAATGAAATAACACACACATTAAGAACTCATGTCGTTCTGCTGCATCAGGGGTATTTGTAAAAATACATTATTAATATCCGTAAGTTATCGGAGCAGTCTTCCACCGAACGTCTAATTCATGCATTTGTTACTTCTCATCTTGACTACTGCAATTTCCTTCTTGTTGGTCTCCCTGCTTCGAGTATTGCACCAAATTCAAAATTCAAAATACAGCTGCAAGGCTTGTAACCCTGACAAAAACATCTGACCAAATTACTCCAGTTATCCAATCCCTCCACTGGCTCCCCATACATCAACGTATCACCTTTAAAATCATCCTTATTGTTTACAAGATAAATATTATGGATTAATCTTACCTCCCTTCCGCTCCTCCACTTCAGCCTGTTCTCTCTCTTCTCTCCAATTATCACGTGGTCCCGCACATACCCGCTATGGTGATATAGGACCTTTTCTGTATTTCCCCACCTCTTTGGAATAAACTCCCTCTCTATATTCGTATAGCTGAAAGTGTTGATATGTTCAAATCATTGTTGAAAACTTGTCTGCTTACTCAATCCTAATCCTAAACCTTCAAACAACACAAAATCCTAATCTTGTTGTTGTTGTTGTTGCTGTTATGTACATAATGCTGTATCTTAATTATACCTCTATATTTTTAAAGTATATATCGGGCATCCTTTCTCTTTATACGATTATTGGTGCTGTTCGTCATTCCCAGGTTCGCTATTCCGAAGGGTCATTAATCTGAAACGCACAAATTTCCTATACCGAGGTTCGTTAATCCGAAAATGAAAAAGGGTTCGTTAATCCGAGCATTGCGTTATTCCGACTGTTCGTTATTCCGGAGATTCGTTAGATTGAAAATGAAATTCGGAATAACGAAGCTTCGGAAAAACGAATCTTCGGACTAAAGAGTCTTGTGAATAACGAACCTTCGGAATAATGAGTTGTTACCAAGATTATTGGGCATTGGCAGGTTGATGTGCGATGCGTTGTAATGTGCTGGATTGTAAGCAAAAGTAAATATGTTATTTTTTCTTAATTGATCAACTTCATGTACATTAAAGTGTAGAGAGTTATATACGCCTACGCATGATCATCTTGATCTCAGTGGCCTCAAAATATAATTTAGAAGACATCCCATTGCAGCTGTAACAAATCTGTTAATCCAAAAATTACACGAAGGTTCGTCATTCAAAAAGGCGAATTATCTATCTATGCCGAAAAATAAACGTATGGCTCATCTTGCATGATTTAGAAAATGATATAAAGTCTCATCCACAGTCACAAAATAAGGAGATGCAGTTGAAAATAAAACAAAATGACAGGATTTCACAGCACACTCACCCGAAAGAGGAATACATATCACACACGAAACCGCTTTCGTCAATATTGGAGCATTGTACTATACATGGTGAATGTATGCTTTGCGTAAATCCAGTTTCCGAACAAAAAAGCTATACTCTTGAAAGCTTAGTCAGGGGAGCACAATTGACTGAAAAAAAATCATATCAATGAGATACTTCAACAGACTAAATAGAGAAATCACAGGCCTGCTTC
Source organism: Diadema setosum (assembly GCF_964275005.1). Classification (NCBI taxonomy): domain Eukaryota; kingdom Metazoa; phylum Echinodermata; class Echinoidea; order Diadematoida; family Diadematidae; genus Diadema; species Diadema setosum. The sequence continues at coordinate 4,374,188 of NC_092685.1, forward strand.
TTAACTCTTTATGTGCCATGGTGGAAACACCCTGTGTGCCAAGTTATTCTGAGACACGAAGGTAGTCATGCTTTGAGAAAGAATGCTGTTTTTCCAATTTGTATAACTTCTACAAATTTCTGTTAAGATGGGCGTAATAGTAGGCAAAGTTGAAGAGGAATGCCAAGCTTTGTTTCGATATAAATTGTATGCCGACTCTATTTTCATTTTTTTTTTAATGACCAGTTGCTACATTACTATAAAGGCATGACTTTTGCACATTAAACCGTGACAGAAACATAGAATGTACGAGTAAATCTAGTTGGGAACATCGCTTGATAGTCGTTCACCACCTAGAATGCAAGCCGTATACTGTTAGTATGAGAGGAACAAAAGCACGAGAAACGCTTTCATTGTGCCGCGGGATTAGCAGTAATTAGCGGTTTATTGATCCGTCTTGGCGGCTTTGTTTGTTGAGCAGAATATGCGAAGTTGGCATGCCGTCGACTGAGTCGGAGGTGCGAACGTGGCACATAAAGAGTTAAAGAGTTAGTATTGATATTATACACTCGATTTATTTAGTGCTCCACTGTGAATCGAGCGTAAAAATACAGCTTTGGTTATTGCTGAAAGCAAAACGGAAGAACACTTCGAATCGCAGCGTTTATGATTATATCAGTATGCTTTACTTTAATGTAGCTTGTAGATACATGCATAGTACTTCCCGTGTCCGAGGCACTCGGATAGAGGTCATGAACTTCATGTCCAGTTTTATCATTTTTAGTATGTCAGTGTAGTTCATTCTATTAATGCTAGATTTCATCAGCCCCCCCCCCCCCCCCATGCTGAGTCTGATATATCAATACTAGTACCCGCCTTCACGATGTGCAAAATAGCGCGTTACTGAACATGCTCCAATACTCGAGGTTTTTTTTTTCCAACTTCTCAGACAAAAGAGCGTACACGCGAGGATTGTACACTTTTTGGTTCAGACGCTCCAGCCACCCTCGGAAAGTTGAGGGGTTTTTTTTGCAACCGTTCACACGTACAGAAAATAACCCGCTAATTGCCAATCGATGAAACTATTGTTCTTGTGCCTCACAGTGGTGTGGAGAGCACGCTGTTGTTAATGATGAGAATAAAAGAACTCAATCAAGTTTCTAAACCCGACCGTTTAAGTACTGTCGGGGCAAATACCGCGCTCATTCAGAAATATCAACAAGATTTCTGAGGTTATGTATCGCGCTACTGGTTCGCACTAATTTTCTGTTGTGTGTGTGTGTGTGTGTGTGTGTGTGTGCGTGTGTGTGTGTGTGTGTGTGTGTGTGTGTGTGTGTGTGTCCACATGTGCAAAAGACTGGAGTTTGCTAAAGGGTAACAAAAATTGAGTTCTGTAACATGCTAATTTGTGTACGTGTGAACCCCCTATTACAGGTATGTTGTAAGACATTTGTTGGACTTTCCTACAAAAGGAGGTTTGATTCTAGCCTGCTCGCTTGCTGTGTTCTATCATTTATTTTGCAGTAACGTGTCTGTTTGTATTGCTGGTATGCCATACGGAATATTGTACCATGAATCCACCTTCCTGGGGACCGTTTCATGAAACTTTTTGTCAGTGATTTACACTGACAACTGTTAAAAGCTACTGAAATCCTTGCGTCTGATTGGCTGATGGCAAATTTGTCGGTGAAAACCTCCGACGAACTCGTTGATGAAACGCCCCCCCCCCCCCCTAGTTTGCAGGCACAAACCCTTGTTGGTCGTATAGGAGTCTGCATGCGCCAAGACTAATACACGCACCACTACACTGCAGCCTCAACACAAGGCCTATGGGACAGTGCCAAAGTGGTGCATGTAGTAGTCTTGGCGCAGACTCCTTTACGACCAACAAGGGTTTGTGCCTGCAAGCTACCCCCCCCCCCCCCCCCCCCCCCCGTTGATCTACTTTGCGATTCGTTTGCTTTGTATACGCCCTTGAACAGGTGGCGGTTTTTTCCTCTCTCTCTCTCTCTCTCTCTCTCTCATGTCATGATGATGATAGTCGTGTATTGAATGTTATAGGATATGACTATAAAACTGATCTGAATAGCAATGGTGATGACAATTACTACTGCTGGCATAAGTGACAGCTAAATGAACAGATGTTTCCTTGTTCTGATTTCACCTCTCCCTCATTTCTCACTCTTGTTTGCCCCCTCCCATGAATGATAAAAAAAACAACAACAACAACAGACTTAACCGCACAGCAAGTCAGATAAATGCGTGCTGGCAACCAATAGACCTACGTGACACGTATCTTTTAGGTTCAAAATAACTTAATGGCCACGACAAATCATATCAGAGGAAATAATGGCAGAAGAAAAAAAAAATGACAACCTTTCTAGTGTAAATTTCTGCGAAAACAGGTGCCCCCCCCAAAAAAAAAAAAATGCGCGCACTGCAACTATTTCAGGTTATAAGCAGTCTGTAAACCGACCGAACGGCATAATTCTATTAAAATGTCGCCTTATCTCGGCTTCTTTAACAGTAAAAAAACCACACGTTGAACAGTATTGGTGTATTACACATTGATGTTAACACTAAAACAAAACAAAGGGGTTATTCGTCGCTTCATACTTACAATCAAATCACGTGTCAAAAAAAAAATAATGATGATATAAAAAAGGTTCCGAATGCCGAAGAAAATATCGCTTTCCTAGATGCCGCTGCAACAAGCTGAAGTTTACAGTGTAAGAGCTATACCTACCCAATTACACAACAGTAGGCCTACATAATATCATGACAACATATATTGAAACTTCTTTCGATCTCACACTCATAAAATCTGCGTACCACTGCGTGTGAAAATTAGAATGAACATCACGGACATATCAACTGAGAAGTTCCTCTAGATACTTCTTCCCGACTTGGCGATCATCAAACAGTAAAAGACGTGACTATTAATTTATTTGTATCGAATGTAAACTGTTTACTGTAAACGAAAAAAAAAAAAAAAAAAAAAACTATACGGAGTGCCTCCTCCGTTTATTGTCCTTGCCGTAACCATGGAGCTACTACGAAACCAAACAAGAAGCACGCATGGACGGCGCGTTTCATTGAACTTGATAACCACGTGTTTCGCACTTCGGCACATATTGCACTGCGCGAAACGTAGCGATTACCGTACATGTGGCGGACATACTGACTTTGGTCAAGGAATGGAAATGGAATACATTAAGAAAAATATCATGATATTTAAATACCGACATCATGAAAATGTTTTGAAACAACGAATGATTATTGAGTATAGAAATGAAAATGCCAAACAAAGATTTTCATTCGCTCATAGGGAAGCTCTCTAGAAGAGATGAAAGCATCTCCCCTCGTATGGCAGTATAAGTTTCCCCAACAAGCTGAGGTTAGTGAGGTGTACACCAGGGCTCGACACTAACGGTGGCTCGGTGGACCGGGGCCACCAAAAACGCACGTCGGGCCACCAAAAAAAGTCGGATGTTTGCCTTTACTTTTGGAAATGGACAGCGGTAACAGTCGACTCCCTATAAGATGCTGAAATAAATGTCAGATGTTGTTTTTATTTTTGGAAATGAATAACGGTAATATTCGACTCCGTACGGTACTAAAATAAATGTTGGATGTTTGCTTATACCAAGGATGCTTATACTTTTCGATTTGAATAACGGTAAGATTCAGCTCCGTACGGTGCTAAAATCAATGTCAGAAATTCGATTTTGCGTTCGGAAATGAATAACAGTAATATTCGACTCCGTACGGTGATTAAATAAATATCGCATGTTTGCTTTGACGTTCGGAAATGACTACTAATGATATACAACTCCGTACGATGATAAAATAAATGCCGGGTATTTGCTTATGCGTTCGAAAGTAAATAGCAATAACATTCAGCTCTGAAAGATGTTAATATAAGTGTCGGAAATTTGCTTTGACGTTCGGAAATGAATAACAATGATATTGAACTCCGTACGATGATAAAATAAATGCCGGATGTTTTCTTTCAAGCTCTGGATTTGTGGAAAGATAATAATGTATGTTCATCACTTTTTTTTTTTCATGATTCATTCAAGAATTTCGGGAGTCTGACAGCCATCGGATCTCGTTACGATGTTTTTGTATTGTTTACAGACAAGTATGGCAAACATGAGAGCAAGGCTTCATAGAAGATGAATTACCCTGGTGGCAATCATTGAACGACAATTTCAATTCAATGGGCAATCGTCGGGACCACTCGCGATGTTAGAAAAAATAAACACCTCAGCATCGAGCAATTTCTATTATTGAATGAGCAATCGTCGGGACGATGTGCGACGTTTCAAACTCATACCAAACGGTGATTTAAGTTCAATGGGCAAGCCTAGGGACGATGCGCGACGCTTTAACAATTACTAAACGCGTCTCTGACCAGTGATTCAAGTTGAATGGACAATCGTCGGGACGATAAGTGCGACGTTTGAACAATTATGGATTAACAAACTCGCCACGGAACGGTGATTTAAATTCAATGGTCAATCGTCGGGACGATGAGCGACGCGAAGCCATCACCAAAACCTTTACAAAACGGTTAGTCAAGTTGAATACGCAGTCGTCGGGGACGATGTGCGACGTTTGAACAATCAATGAAACGCTTCGCCGATCGACAAAAGACCTCCTTAATTGATTAGTCGCGACGAAAAGAGACGACTTCGTTCCGACTCGTCGGAACCATCTTTTGTTGATATTTATAATGAGCCAAAAAGAGCGCAGTAATGAGCACATGAGGCCCAAAATTTGGATCGTCGGGGACGATTGGCGACGATCTTTTGTCTCATATCGTCGCGACGAAGATATCTCCCTAACACAGATTTTCTGTTGTGCCTTACCATTTTGCTGTGTGATGGATATGCAATACATCATCGGTCACACTCTTGAACTAAAGGACCCACAATTTACAAAGACTTTTGAATGCGACACAAATTGGTAAATACCATTCCACAACTTACACCTCTTACATGTTGTCCCCTATTGAGTGGATCTATGTGTTTACCCCCCAGCAGGTGGCTTATTACACTGCTGTGATGAATCGACCCCCTGCCCTGGTCTCCCCCATCAGAGGGGGTCAGCCAGGATTGATGACCTGAGCATCTAGGGGGTATCCCCTTAGACATGCAATCCCATGGTAGAATTGAGTTACTGGAGATGTTGTGATCAGGCAATGTCAGCCCAATATTTTATTTTTCCATAGAAACAAAACAGCACAGCTCTTTCACCATGGCACAAAACAAATTGATAGTAGATTGAATGTGGAGGGGTAGTGTAAGGTTGCATACAGAATTTACTTTTACAACTTCATAACCATGACAACATGACTTCTGTGATAATGAGAAACTGGTGTGATTGATGATGACAGTTTGAAAATGTGCAATGTGGAATGATTTATTTGCAAACTAGATCATTTTTTTTTTTTTTTGGTAACAAGTGAAAGAAAATATTACTGTGACAACCCGAATATTCATAAAATATTTCAAGGTGGAGTGGGAATATATTCTTACTGTTAATGAGGATACATTTCTATATGAATGCTGAAAAACATATTATTTCATGTCAAGATAGCCAAATGAATGTTTTTGTAATGTGATTTTTGTGTGATTATTTCCCTTTGAATTTCTACAGGATTCTGGATCAATAGAGCAGAACTGTCTCTTCAAGGTTGATGAATATGGGTTCTTTATCTACTGGAAAAGTGAAGGCAGAGTACGTATCACTAACTACATTTGTATGTCCAAATATATTAATATGTAATGCAGGAATAAAAGTAAATCAGTGTAGTACATTTTGGTTGATTCTTGGTAACATATAGCCAACGCACTCATCATTCATATTTTGAAGAAAATTAGTGACCAAGAGAATGCTAACAATTAAAATACTGTCATCCACTTCTCTCATGTGGACAATGTCATATTTGGTTTCAAATGAACCCTTCATCCAATGACCCATTTTGATTAATTGATTGATTGATTGATTGATTGATTGATTGATTGATTGATTGATTGAGGCCAACTTAAACCATTTATTTGGAAAGTAAAACACAAAGACATATTTTCAATGGAGGAAATGTAGATAGAGGGTTTCTTCTGTTTGTGCAAGAGGAAATCTTGTCAGGATTTAACTTCGCTTGTTAACATCTCATGGGAGAGATTTGTTTGCCAGATTGCACAAAGTAATTTAGCATGCCCTGAATATTCAGTATTACATGAGGGACAAGTTTCACACTTCAAAATGCTGAGTGGCTGTAATTTTCCAGCATTTTCAGTTCAGAATGATATCTGTAGATATGAAGATACTTATAATGCTATTTTTGTGAATGTAAGGGGGAAAAAGATACAGCATGATTTTGTTTTTTGATTCCAAAATGCAATGATATCATCAATTTGCATATGTGGGCAAAGTAAGGGAGTATGAACATTTGTGTGATACATATTTTTTGAAGGTATAGATTCATCTGATTCTATACAGATTATGAATGAAACTGCAGTAACAGCAATTGCTGTGGCAGCAGCCAAAAAATATCCAATCAGCTGTGATTATTTTGAGTTGCTGTGATTTTATAACCATAATCACTGCAACTGACAAGAATGATAGAGCCTGTGATAAAAAAAGGCCCTTGATTACTACCATGTCTTCCAGTGGGAGTGAAACCCAAATATATTATGTGAAATTGGTCTATATTGTATGAGTAGAAGTCATCAGTGAAGTTTGAGGAAAATCATACCTTCATTTACTTACCTGAGCAAACACAAACTGACAGGAATAACTTATAAATGAATAATAGGACTGTGTGGAGATGGAGATATTATTGTCTCATTAAACATAATGGCTGATGGAGATATAATTGTTTCATTCAACAAAATGGCTGGTACGGACAGTTCTGCCTTCTGCAGACCTAAAAATGGAGACATTATTTGCTTTCCAAGTAAAGTGGCATCCAGCTTACCAAAAAGTGCTCTTGATCAAATATTGATATGGTGCTTTAATAACTCTAGTGGATTTATCCTTCCCATCATATAATGGCTGTATTTATCCAGGCAACGGAACTTATAGGCACTGGTGCCACACGTGAGGTGCTCCATCATCCAGTGTATGTTTAAGCTTTTTGTATGAACTGACGTAGGACCTTTAAGGGAAAGTTCAATTAAAAAATGGAGTAATTTGGAATTGAAGTAGTGAAAGAAAGTTATAGACTGATGGAAGCTTTAATAGTTTCATGGAGTAATGTATCAAGAAAGAAGGCATTTCATTTTTCTTGAGCAAGACATAAATGTAGCATTGTTTCTCAAGGATATTTGAATGTACAAAGTAATCGGCTGTGTGTTTGTTTCATTACTGAAACAAGCCAAATTGTAAACACCTAAGTGGATTTTTTACATAAAATGTTGCTAATTTCTGAGTTTCTCACATTGAAGGTTTATACTAGTCTTCCAGGACAGATGCAAATTTTGTTTCACATATTCCAGAAATATTGTGTTGTGAAAAAAGGTTATTGTTTGTTTCCATTTTAATGTACAATGTACATGTATGTATACTTCCCTAGTGTCATTTAAAAACTTTAAAACGTCGATGATTTTCCTTCAGCCATCTGAATGGGAGACAAAGTATATTTGTCCAGTTTGCAACACTGAAAATTGATAAGCTGGTATATTGTAGAGGTAGGTAATTAAGACGCTTTCTTAGAGTGATAAAACTAGAAACTTCTTTGTAGGTGGTGAGGGAATAAATGCTGTTCATAGCTTTCCAGTGAATCTATTCAACCCGAAAAACAGTTTCAGCCATTATTCTTGGTACAAACGGTGAAGTGACATTGGGTTTGTTTTTATACCTCCGCCACGAAGTGGTGCCGGAGGCATTATGTTCTCGGGTTGTCCGTCCGTCCTTCCGTCTGTCCGTCCGTCCTTCCGTCCGCCCTTCCGTCCGTCCGTAATTAATTTTGTGGCAAGCGTAACTAAAAAACCTTTAGAGGTATCCTAATGAAACTTGGCATGTATGTGTATTAAGGGGGTGAAGTTGTGCCTATCAACTTTTGGGTGCACATGCTCAACGTCAAAGGTCAAAAGGTCAAAGGTCAAAAGGTCAAGTCAAATACATAAAATTTCACTATTTCCTCCATATCTATGCATTGCCTGAAGATATTATCTTGAAACTTAGTGTATACATGTATTACCCAATTAAGATTCTCTGGTGAAAGTTTTGGGTCATGAGGTCAAAGGTCAAAAGGTCAAGTAAAAATATTAGAATTTCACTTTTTTCTCAGTACCTTTGAAATTGTTCAAGGTATCTTCACGGAACATAGTATGTATACATGTACTGACTGGCAGTGATTATCTAGAGAATTAAGGGTTCATGGGGTCAAAGGTCAGGGGTCAAAGGTCAAGGGCAACACTTCAAAATTTTACTATTTCCCTCATATTTAAGCTATGCCAGCAGTATTATTTTTTACACTTGGTGTATGCATGTATTTAACCCAATAGAGATTCTCTGTTAATTTTTTCTTTCTTTTTGCCTCAAAGGTCAAGATCAAGTGAAAGTGCTGAACTGACTGTTTCCTCCATATCTAGGAAATGGTTTAAGTTATCTTGAAACTTACTACATATCTATACATGTTCTGCCTGACAGTGATTATTTTAATATGAATTTAAGGGTCAAAGGCCAGATGAAAATGGCAACAATTTACTATTCAATACAGAAATTGCACTTTTTCTCCATACCTTGAAAATTACTCAGTGCATAAACTTATGAATGGATCAAAGTCAAGTTAAAGTTCTTAAATCTCCAAATACATGGTCTCCTATTCATCCAATTAAACCTAGGTCAAGGAAAGTGAACATTCAACAAATTTGTGACAAACTTGTCATTTTAATGTTACGACCAAAATCACTCTGAGAATGATCGCACAAAAGAAACAATCAACTAATGTTCAGGCGGTTTATTAACAGTGATATTGTGGGTACAGACTCGTAATCAGTTTTCACATCAGCACAATAATGATCAATAGAAACAATTACAAATCGGTAATAGAATCACTTACATATTATGTTATCAAGTAGTCCTTTGAAAATGTTCAGATACGATGTTCGATGCACCGATGAATGATCCTTGACGCACCGATGAATGATTCCTCCGATGTAACTCCAAAGGCACAGGTTGCATTAATCCACAGTATAAATCCGGGGTAAAATCCACGATAGATGTTCACGGCGAAACTCGCAGAATCCAAACATTGTGACGACCACATCCAGTTGATGCGTTGAATGATGATTCACTTTATAATGTCCAGCAAGGAATCCAGCCCGTCACAGCTTTGCCATAATAATGTCCGTTGACACTAAAATATGGAGTCTCTCTCCAATGTAGGCAAATTAATTCTCTGCAGGCAAAATGTCTCCCAGGCTTTATCTCCACAAACACAGTTTGTATAGTAGGTCAGCAGGTAACACAGGACTGACTATAACAAGTCGCTTCAGAGCCAGAAGTGATGTAACTCTCAGAGCAGAGGTGTTGGGTACTCTGCCTACCTCAGAATTTCTCCTGCTTATATACTATCCATTCACCCCTTTCTAGTACATTCTGTAACTTTCTCCAACCTGGGGCCACATACCTGAACATACTAGCAAGTCCAAATTCCAGGAATCCTGGATGACTCACTGCCTAATATGTGCATAACATCATTGCCAAAATTAACTACCAATCACATTGGGCTACAAGGGCAGTGCCTCACTCAGCCAGCACTTCCTAGAATTTTCTGGAATGGGTTAAATCATTCTAGATTGAGTGAGCTATAATGTATTTCCTGTCACATGCATACATGTACTGTAGCTACATTGTATACCATGTAGAAAATTCCCCACTGATCTGGTCAGCCTGTATGTACTATATCTATATCATATAGAATGTCCTCCATTAATCTGGTCACCCTGTGTACATACACATTAAACAACCATGCATACAGCCTTGATACATGTACATAACTACTTGTGTGTACATTTGTGACATTAATATTTTGCCAATTTTGTGAAAATGTAATGACACATTGTCCACATGTACTATAGACCTATTAGGAAAACCATGCATTATGGCGGAGGCATACCAGTTGCCATAGCGACATTTCTAGTTCTTTTTTGTTTTAAAAACTCTAAGGTGATTTGTACTGTAAGATTTCATATGCTGTAAATGTGTGACCAATTTTTCACGCTGAACGTCTCAAAAATATATTTGCGGGTTCTTGAATTTGTGGTGTGCAATTGTCAACTCATTCAAAATGTGCAGAGAAAATTGTGAAGATATTTTCATGGGTTTTAGAATTTGCGCTAGCCAGAAGTAGTGCAAAATATGCAAAAAATTAATGTTTCGTGAAAATTTCTGCATTTACATAAGTACAATGTGTGGAGACATTCTTCAACCATGCAAATTTTTGTGACATTTGCAGAAAGAATATCTGACCTTTAAATGATGCGTTGAAGTGAAGTGTTCACACAGTCAAGAAAGTTCTTTTATGTGAGCAGCCAGATTATTTAATGACAAAGCCTTAGCGACAAGTTTATCTGCATGTGCAAATACAGTATACTGTTCACTCCTGTTATAACATACACAGTTATAATGAAATCTTTATCAACCACAAATGCATCTAAAGGGAGAAGAAAAGAATTTGAGAAATGATAGGAATGGAGATGCAGCAAAATAGTTTAATTTTATTCAAACTGCAAGTTACGTGTGTATGATGATGCTTGACAATTTCAACTCAACCTTTTATGATAACAAAGTACAAAATCTGAGAAATGGGATTTGCTCAAATTGAACTTTGTCACATGAATTATTAACTAGTATGACAATCGAATGCTTGAAACGGTCTTCACATTTTTGCAATGATTTATATAGATGTAAAGCCAATGAAAAAGCTATGACCATTCGCGTAGAGCTCTCATCAGAGTTACAACAATGTGAAAAGAGGCAAAGCGAATGTGTTATTCAAAATTTGTATGAAAGTTATGTGCATTATAGAAATGGAAATGCTTGCTCTATAGTCCTTGAGATGTAGTTGATTACTGTGTATTGTATAGCATTCGTGTTGGCAGCAAAGCTCTTTGAAACGTTGGCCTTCGTTTGTTCTGTATTGTTTATCCCATTCTTTTTAGTCTCATGTTTTTTTCACCCAGTAAATAAGTAGTCTATGAGTGTTTACATGAGGAGCGTATGGTGTCATGGTTGCAATGGAACTCATAAGCCAGCCAGCCAGCCAGCAGTGGTTGTTATGACAGTGGGCCAGGTGTTTCCTTGAAGTAATTTGATGAGGCTAATTACCGCCGGTTTGTAATTAGTGAGATGACCCTGAACCAGCAGATGAGCTGCAAAGCAACCTGAAAAGCAAAAACAAGTCGGCCTCATCTTTCTGTTCTGGAAGAGACAATGTCTTCTCGTACTATCTATTATTCTCCCACCATGGAAAGATTGTGGCCCACCTATTCTGAAAATGAGGTGGCTTGGGTTGACAGAAGAATGCTACTAATGTAATAGATTTTGAGTCTTTTTTTTTTAATAATCTTACTACATTTTGGAGCATTTTGTTGAGATGAGATAATCTTGTTCCAGGGCATCTTACAGGGTTTCTTGGTACCTCTACCACTTGTATTTCTCTCTCCTTACTTTTGTTTATCTGTTTTTTCCCCATTTTACCATTGACATTTAGCTTAGAGTTTGGCAAATAATATGTGTAGGAGCACCATGTGTCCCGAGGGCCTGAAATGTGTTCTCCAACAATATTGTAAACAGAAAAAGATGAATATTTGTTTACAAAATTATCCTTTTTTTATTTTGAATGCAGTGAATGTAGAATCAGTGAAAGTTTTATATGCACACACATGCAGACACACTTGCATAATTTTATATAATATATTACACTACTATAAAACAGGTAATGAATTTGTTAAAATAAAAAAATATACTGATGAACCAGGGAACAAAAAGAAGGGAACTAAAATGTATTATGGGTATGAACAAGGATTTGAGTTGGACAAAATGGCACTGTCAATGAATTTAATGAAGGAGCAAAGGCCAATGGTTAATAATGAGGTGATGCCAACCTTACATCATTGTCTGTTCATTATGATGTTTATCACTGATTACTGGCATTGTATACAATAAAGACCTGCTGTAATAATGAAGATAGATATGAATAAGGCATAATGGTATGATAACTCTGGCTTGGGAAAAGGTCAGACTTAGATGAAACAAGGCCATAATACGTTTGTGTATTGTATTGTTTGACTCAGCAGCTTGGGTAATGCATGATTTATTCATTGAATTATGTATTGCTCATGAACTTGGAACAGATTATTCCATCCAATTAGTTGGATTACCCTCCTGAAAGTATACTGAATCTCATAATGTGACAAAGATTTTCAGCTTTGCGTTCACTCTAACTCAACTTAAGATTGATTTTAAGCAAAAGTTAAATGACCTATACATTACCAGCCTTAGTGAGACAAAGTTATTCAAGATGGAAAATTACACTATTGCTAATTTGAAAACCAGGTTGTCTCTTATTTGTGAAATGTCTTTTGTTGCTTACTGCACAATTTCTCTTTGAAGACATTCATTAGCATACCATATATCAGGACTTACAGTTAATTCAGAATAGAATCTTTCCAAATAATTTTTTTTTTTTTTTAAGTGTTGCCTTTCTCGACGTTCTTTTGAATCAGGTCTGGCCTAATTTGAGGAGGAAGGTTAAGTTAAATACTAAGTGTCCGTACAGAATTAAGAATTGCAAGCAAGGAAAATATTTAGGTATCATGAACTAGTGCTTCCAAATCTTCACTCTCCAACACTTAGAAGGGACTATCTATTAAATGGTGCTTGATTAAAGAAAAAAGAAACTTTGCTGACTGAGCCTCATTCTGATCTTCAAATGACTGAAGTATGCTGGAAGTCATTTTTTTTTTTTTATCAATTTTGATGTTGTCATCAAGATATCCAGGAACAAATACCACCATACTACGAACTGTTCAAAAGTATTTTATTAATGTTTATTCCATCATTGTATATATGAGGGGAAAAGGAATATTGTAAAGCTGATCTCTCCCACAGTTTTGGTATTAAAAAAAAAACACACACACACACAAACCTTTTCACAAATATTCTCAACTGCGAGACTTTTAGAACATTGGGAGCATGTAGAAAGCAGCTTCTTAGATAAAAAAAGAAGAAGAAAGAAACAAAAACTGAGAACACGGTTGAATGCATTTAGTGCCCTTTGCAACAGAAAGCATTGCTGGTTGTATTGTTTTCAGGCTGTGAAAGGACAAAAGAAAAGAAAAGCAACGTGCTATTTACATCATGATTTTTACTGTGCGAAGTGAAGTTCTGTGGTGCTGAAGACCAAGAGAGGTTTTGACAGGAATGTGCACCATTTAGCATGGTTGCCATTTGGCAGTGTTATACCCAGCCAATAGTGATTACTGGGGATTATTGCATTTGCCATATGTGATTACAGCAAAATGAATTGTCATTGCATAGTTGGAAGATTGACATTGATCATCCCAGGTCCTTTTTTTTTTCTTTTTCTTTTTTTTTTTAATGTCTGTTCATTTTGCCCTCTTCCGTCACTTCAGGCTACAAGTACCATTATGCTCACATAATGCAACAGATTATATCTATTATCATTATTAGTAGTAGTAGTATTTGTTGTTGGTGGTGTTTTTGTTGTTGTGCATTGGAAACGGTTGTCTCATACTTGCTGTAGCAGGTATGTGGTAATAAAAAGGACCCAAATGAGCCATCACTGCAGCAATAATCTGTCGCAATGTGTTATGACCTCTTAAAGCTGCACACTGGTGTCGCATAGCTAATACAATGCTCATACTCTGTCTTCTGGGCATGAATTCACATCAGCTAATTATATAAAAACAGTATTTAACAAGGCATTATGGAATATGTTGTTTAATAATTAGATTAAAAGGTTTGCATACTGAAATGTTTTTGTAATCTCTCTGAATACCAATGGCATTCAAAATGTGTGTTTCACCAAGAGTGTGTTATAAAGTTTGATGTTATCACAAGATTCAATATTTATGGCATTTCCCATCCTAATTACAGCAATTGTGTCATGAATAAGTGTGATTATAGAATATTTACTGAAAATTATCAAGTCAATAAAAAAAAAAATCATCATGTTGAATTTGACTGATACACGTTTTTCTTTTTTCTTTTTTTTTGAGAGAGAGAAAAAAAATTGAAGTATGAGTACTTTTTTTTATTTTATTTGTATGTACAGATGGACTTGTGTGGTGCAATATTTTTTTTTTTTTTAATTGTGCAAAGTAGTAATGGTTGATCAATAGTTGTTACTTTTCATGATCGATGTTAATTGCTTTGTATTGATTGTTTATTTTAGTGACAGCTGAAGCACAACATGACACTATAGCACGACCTGGAAGATAATACTTCACCATTCTATTTTACTTCAGAAACATTCTCATGATTAGGGGTTGAAGTTGGTAACAGAGCGTGACAACTTTGAGCAAACTCATCGCCCAAAATGATGAGATTTTCACTTGAGAAGACATTCGTGAATTGCCAATCATGGTAACCCACTGGTGTTGCATCTGGTCATGATAGAATGCCTATTTCAAGTGTGAATCGATAACAGTTTTCATTCATCTTCATTTCCTCTTGTCTTCTTCATTTCTCTGCATGCACACAGGAAGGGCAGGTGTTAGAACTCTCCCAAATCAATGATGTAAGGAAAGGAATTGCGCCAAAGGTAAGTTCTTTCATCTTCCAATTCTTGGTTGACTGTATGTCTAGCTTCAGTTGATAGAAGGTGGTGTCATGAGGGGGGATACAGCATGCAGCTAGCATGTTTAGGAGCAGCTAGGCACCGGATTTTGTTGATACCTGTCCTCTGCTTCGTTACTATGGAGTAAATTTTGATGCTTTATCCTGATTGTTGACATTCCTGGAATTCCAGGCATGAGCAGGTGTTGGTGATCATATTTCATTATTATGTCGAGAACTTGAATTGGAATATCCATTGAAGACTGGTGAAGATCATTTCTAAACTAATTTCATGGTTACCCTTGAGAACAAGTTCTGTTTCGATTGTTGCCTGGATAGTGTTGAAAACATTTGTAGAGTAACTCCCCAAGAAGCTGGTCGCGCGGAAGGGACAAAAATGGCCTCATGATTTGTCAGTTGCAGTACAGTGTTCAGAATATTTAATGCCGTATCATAATAGTTCTCAATAACAGTGTCTTATGATGTAGGCCTTTCCCCTTATATCTTGTCATTGTAAATTAGAGTAATTCTAGACATATGCAATTAATCATAAACATGCCTAGCATATGTGGTCTTTGACAGTCGGTTCTAAGACTTCAATGGCGTAATAAATAGGAGGCTGTGAGAGAGATTTGTGCTCAGGACTCCTTTTTCCACTGAGTATGCAACATATGCAGGAATTGCAGTTTTAAAAGCTTGCGCAAGCATAAACATTAAATAGAGGAGCACTCTGAGAGAGCAGACCTGCGCCAAGCAGTCATGATTAAAATATTACCATTTCGTAGGCAATATCTTCAACACAAACATAGAGGTATAGGGATAGCTACACAACACATTTGGTGAAAATCTGATCGTCTATTATTGAGTTATTGGAGTATACTCGGGCAGTTGTCTATCGGAAATGGGTGTTGTAGCAAAATCAAACCGTAACGGGTTAAGCTTATTTTATGTGCTTTATGACCCCTATCACCGTTGACTTTTGACCTCATGACCATGACCCCAATTTCTTTCTTACAAGTTTCATAATGAGCACACCCTGCAAGTTTGATGAAAATTCATTCATCTGCTCTGAAGTTTTCTTGTACACAAACAGACAGACAAACAAACATGGAATTGAAAGCATAACCTCTGCTGGTTGTAGGCGTCACCCACTGGCGTAGGTACCAATAATAATTGGATACAAACAACTGCATTGTGCATGATATTTATATTTCCACTTAAGTGTCTTGTTTGATGCAAAAAGTAATGGGTGTCAAGCAGGTTGGATATATGTATGGTAAAAACCAATCATAATGTATTGCAAGATTTTAAATGTGTCATGATATCAACTGCTCAAGTCAAGAAGTTTAAAGATGTTTCAAAGGAAAACTTGATGTGAGGCACTGTGTAGAAACCAGGTTTGTGTCTTTTCTGAGGTTTATTTCTTCTCTGTCTTTGAAAATCATATTGATAGTCATTTTCAGATGTTTAAATTTGTCCATCCTGCGACAATAACAAATTGGTACCAGTATTCTTTCTGCCTTTCAATATGGCGAAGTGGGATTTTTTCTTTGGCACCTGTACACCAACACAATTGGCCTAACTGCTTAAATTTTCAGAAGGGGGGGGGGGGTAGAAGGGGGCTCACTCTAACTAACCTTGCACTGGCATGATGTATGCAACAATTTTTCCTATTGGAGAAAATACACTGTAGCTGGCAGTACATAAAATGAGAAGTAATGGCTATTGTGGCAGCGCCATATTCAATTTATAGTCATCATTTACAACAGTAGTAGAATTTTCTCTTTTGATACACCATAATTGTTGCAACGGCTGAACTTTTTTTTCTCATGTATGATTTGTGTGTGAAAGATCATACTGGCCAGTTGAAAACATTGCTTCAAGAAAGGGTAGACCTGTGAAATTAAGACCTCAAAGAGTGTTGACAAGACACCATAGTGAGATTGTTGAAATGGCTTCTGTGTGCCAGAGAAGTTCTTACACCTTCCAACATTTTGATTTAATCACCCGCTGTGTACTCTGCATGGAGTCAGCACATTTTTATTGAGTTAGAACTGGCCCAGGAGACACGTTAGGCGTTTCTCAAGCTATTACAGCACGGTGTGAAATAGATAGGTGATTAATTTCCTGGTAGAACCTCCTCTGCATGGTTTCATCTTGAGTGGTCAAGTTGTGTAGCGGCTCACATTCGGCTGCCTTGTGCACACACCAATTATTGCACTTGAGAAGGGGGACCCAGACTTTGCCGGGGTGTTGAAAAGGGCAGTGATTGCTTGCCAAATAGCATCACAGTGATGAAATTTGCCCCGGGGAGATGTTGAGGAAATACACCACAATGAGTTTATGTAGCCAGAACAAACATAGTTCAGACGGCGTGCGTGTCAAGACTACAGGCATGCGGGATGAGGGGAGAGCTATTACATGTGGGGACCAAAGATGAAAACAACCCCTGTGGCAAATCTCTTGACACAGCTATTGATGAGTATTTTATGTAAAGCAGTAACAGTAATACATTCCAAAAAACAAAAAACAAAAAAACAAGCAGACAAAACAAATCAAATTGATACCTTTGTATTCCAGTGCAGAGGAATCAAAAAGCTACACATATTTGCTACTAATACAACAACAACAAATGACATAATATAGTCTTGAATACTCATGACGTGTTCTTCAGAATTCACCCTCTGTGACTGAAATTTCAGTAAGACCCTCTTGTTTTGCAGGGATACTCGTTATAACTGTCTCTCTTGAATATGTACATGTTACATTCATCTTCATTGATATATGCTTCATCATATGTAATGAAATGAAATGAAATGACATTCATTTTCCACATTAGCCATACAACATGTAGTGTGCATGCAAGAGCATAAGTGAGTGTATTTGATATAGAGTATAAAAGTCCAACACGTGCATTTTATGACTATAGAGAAGTTATGTAAGGAGCATACACTGACAGTTTTGAAATCTATAAAGAACATTTATATCACATTCTTTATTTGCATGTACATGTTTGCTTTGGTGGGTTTTCTATTTGTTAGCTGTCTTAAAGTACATGATTAATTATCCATACCAAGGGAGAATCACAGACTTGCTCTAGATAACACCCATCTGCTGCTAACTGAAATACTTCTCTTGGCTTTTTGAGCATACTTTTTTCTTCTTGATGATGATTTCTTTTTTAATTATCAGCATCACCTGGCCAACTTCATAAATGTCACAGGTTATGATCAATAAACCGAAAAACACACAGGCATGTAGATTTATGTTGTAGAATTGTAATTTGACCAGGATTTATTGACACATGCATGTAGGTGCTTGTGGAATGAGAAAAGGGAGCTCTGTAGTATAAAATAAAATGTTTTGGGATTAGAAAAGCAAAAACATGGATTGCAAAATTGATTTTAGTAGAATATCAGTTATTATTGTTTTCATCTGTGCTGTTTGTGAAATGAAGGCAGTTAATTATTGTAATTTTTCATTGTTGCTTTACTGTAATGGAACCCCTGAATACATTGAAGATGTAGGTATTAAAATATTCTTTGATAATTCTACAGTGGTGTACCTAAAACCTCCAAAAATAGATAATGCTGGTATTATTAGATATTGTACATGTTTTAGTTCATGTCAATTTGATGTCTGCCTTCAATAGATTGATAAGATTGAGTTTTTCCCCTCATACCAAATAAATAAATTAACAGAATGCCGTTGTAAAACCCCAACACAGACAATTACCTTTTTTCCATCGTAGAAATATATGTTCAATATAATAACATTGGATCGTCGTTATTGGTAAAATGCATCCATATATGTAGTATCACTCTAGGCATAACACATAGAATTTCTAAGGAGGAATGAGTTGCTATTGAGAAGAGAGTTCACATAATTTCTCACATATTCAAGGAAATACACTGAGATAATCACTTGTGGATTAAATTGTTGTTCTGGAAGTTATCAGAATACATGGGAGAATTTGCTTTGTATTATACTCACTCAATGTACCTGCCTTCATTATAGAGCAGTGCCCATCTTCATTCTTTTTTCTTTTTTTTTTAAATTAGGAATCTTGTTTATTAAGTATCTTCTCTTGGAACAGGAGCAGAACACTAGATATGGAATTGTTTTCATCAAGATATATAATCCCTAATACTGCCATGCTGTGTAATTAGCACTCATTGTTCCATAGTTGCCAGTTGTTATGATTATTTTTCTGATATTGTGAGTAATTAGCATTGCCATTACTGGGCATTGTCATTGTTGTTTATGTATAAATGGTTACTGGCTCATTGCAGTCATTATCAAAATTTTCATCTTCATTATTGTACGTACAATGGTATTTAAATTTGGAGTTGAATACAATGCGTGATGTCACTAGTTTAAATGTGTGATTGACACAAAAGGAGTAGGACTCGGTATACATGTAATGAACCAGGAGCATTTAGTGACAAGATGTTCAAGAAAAGCAGGGATGTTAAAGAAAATCAGGGGTGCTAGTTTTTCTAACAGGGTAATAATGAGTATGGCAAGGATGCTGTTCTCATGTGAAGGTGCAGCATAAAAAAGCTGTCATTCTGTCATTTGAAAAAAAAAATAAAGAAATGACATTTTATTCATACTTGCAAACCTGTTGGATTTGCCAAATTGGCTTCTCACAAAATTCACGAAAATTAAAACCTCACAAAGTATCTGGCGTATACAGTGTATTTCTCATTGAACTTCTTTCTTCCTAGTACTGGGTGTGCCAGGGTTATCTATATTGAAGCTTATCAAATCTCACAGACAAAAATATCACTTTATAAGAAAAGCAGTGCTTGACATTTAGCTCACAGTGACATCATCAGTTCCTTTGTCAGCATAGGTTTGAAACATATCACCTCACACAGGCATTGTAACTGCCTTGGCTTTAGTGACTTCAGGCCTAAATGTCAACTATGTAATCTTTTGTTGTTACTGATGGGTGGCTCTTACGATACATCTATGCATTAAATGTGAAGCATGTACAAGTAACCACTGTGGGGTTCATGCAGTAGAGTAGTAGTTAGCATTAGAATGATAATGATTTGTGATGTTGTACTCATTCTTTTCATTGGTCTGTTATAACATGTGACATTTTGAAACTGAAACTTGCATTTTAAGAAAGAGTTTGATCTGTTGAGAGAGAGTATGGGAGGATCAATTTCAAGGGCTTGTTGCTGCTCTGTGAAAGGGTGAATAACCCACATGAATCATTTCTGGACATGTTTGTTCCATATGTGCTGTGTATACCCAGCTGTACTTGTTCCTGGCTTTCAGACAAAGCACTCCAGCTGACATTTCGAATAAATTACATGGTCGTATGCTCAGACCTGAGTAAGATGTTTGAAAGAGAGTAGGGAGTATTTGTTTGTACAAGTTTCTGGTATTATCTTGAAGTAGTGCTCAGATGGAGAATCAGAGATGCAACTTTTTTGTGTGTCTTTTTTCCTTATCACCATAGCTCTAGAATGAATGGAAGGATAATACACACACTGCAGTCTTGGTTGATAACCTGATTAAAAGACTTATATATGGCATTCTTATTTCACACCGAATTCATGTCGACTTCAGTAAATATGGTGAGTAAAATCATGGGAACAGAATGGGAGAAATTTGTCAAGTGTGGCCATGAATCAAGAAAGTGAAAGAATCTGAAATTTTCACACCTTGTCATTGGACAGTGACAGTGGTTATTATAAGTCCATTTATGTAAATAAAGAAATCATTGTGCAAAATGACTCACTGTAAAATCAGAAATTTTCACATGCGTTTTTATTTTGCGAAATTCGCGAGAACCAAGATTCACGAAATTAAGATGCACTTAGAAAGTTCTTGTCGACACTACCTGCATGGAATGCCAATGGCATTTCAGAAAAATTTCATGCCAAGAAAATTTCTTGCTTTACAGTACCATGCAGTGTGTAGCTGGAGAGATTAGTGAACCAAGTAACTTTACACAGCATTGCATTAGTGCTGGCCAACAGATACGCTGCCTACTTCTGAAGGTGTGGACAGAATTCAGCCATTCAGAAGAAATATTTGACCCGTGAAATACTTGCCAAAGTGTTTAAAATGTGTGTATAACATGGAAGCTACAAAGGGAGAGTAATATTTTATATGGATCCCTAATGGAAGAATCTGGGTGACTCGGTATTTAAAGACTGAGGATTGAATTCTTAGTTTGGCTACAATGTAGCTTCTCACATCCCAGTGAGTAAATTTGGTGAGCGACCGGCGATGGCTTAGCAGAACAAACCACAATCATTATTGACTCAGGCATTTTTGGCATTATAGCATCTGGGCACCCCGTAAAAACATAATTGTACATACGCTGTGAAGATCAACACCCACCAGATATGTTCAGGAAAGAGGCTCATCGGAGCAGAATGATAAATGGAGTCACACATGTGTCATTGGCTACATGGTACATGTATACTGCTATAGAACACAATAGAAGTACAAAGTAGTTTTAGTGATGAAGTCTACCTGTACATTACGTGTAATATTCTGTGAATGCCTGCATTGATTTGTGGTATCATTCTCTCCCCCCCCCCCCTTTTTTTTTTTTTTTTTTTTTTTTAGTAGGGGGAATGTATCAACATGCTTCCATTTTATGATACTGGTAACACTGTGTGATATGGAGAGTGTGCTCTGGGTTCTCAGAGCAAAGATCTTGAGTTTGAGTTCTACTCAGTGTGTAATGTATACGCCGAATATTTTGCTTCGCGATTCGGGTGCCATTCCCAGGTTTAAAAACAAATGAAAATATCAACTCTGATCTCAACACAAATGTGATGTGCACGCATACATTACTATGTTCAGTAATGTACTCCACAATCACAAATTTTACCACTCACAAAATTGTTGGGAAGTTCTGATTCACAAAAAATTAAGACTCGCTAGATATATTACATACAGTACATCCTTGGACAAGGTATTTTTGTATAATGTCCCTCTTGACCAAGAGAGAAAAATGGCTGTTTGGCAGTGCCAGTGTATTACAATGGCAGGACTGTAAGGTAGAACAGAAGTATAACAAATGAAATTATGCTAATTTTGTAAGATTATGCAAGGACTATAGAGTACCAGAGTGTGATGTCATAGCCATTCATCACCATAGAAACTGGTTCTTTAGCAACCTCACCTGGCCAGGTCTGTGAACACTATTGTTGCTAACCATGCTCACACCTGGAACCAACTCAAACTGTACCATTAGACTGCGACATCACCACTCTATTACCTCTGCATGAATTATTTTCATTTCTTTTCCTTTCCCCTTTTCCCTGTATGTTATACAATTGTTATCTTCAGTATTGACATTTATCATGGTTTGTAGCTATTTCTGTTGCTACCCTTCAGGGTAGCAGACCACTCCTCGTCAGTCACTAGCGACCTTTTCTATTTAAAAAGGTCAAAACCTTCATATATTTAGAATTGTGATAATTGCTGTGCATATTTGTGAGGGGAAACACTATTCATTGATCTTAGAAGCAGCCTTGACTTTTTGCTGTCTTCCATTGAGCCTTAGAGCGTGGTTTGACTTTCCAACAAGCGTGATCCATGGCGACCCTGGTTATCATACATTTGATTAAGCCTTAATACCCTGGATTTCCTACAATGTCATCCTCTGCTGCTCCCTGAAGGAGGCAGTAAATTTCACTCAGTTTGGATGGGTTAGTAGACAATGTGGTTGTATTGTCATGGAGATTGGGATGCAGAGTAAGGTGGTACAGGTATGACATATGGCAGTCAGAGACAATACACCACACCCCAAACATACGCACACCCATACACACAGATACGTTTGAGTGGTGGCTGTGGGCAGTCGAGGAGCTAAGAGGGTTAACGTTCCATGGAGCTGAATCCTAGTATGCACAATTACAGCTGTGTAATGAACACTTTTTAGAGTGATACAATGTACTAAGACTGAAATCCCACATACATTTAAAGGAGACCTCCGGATGATTTTCAGACTTTTACATTTGAACAACTATAAATTAGTTATGCTGCGTAGAGAGTATCGGAATATATAGTGATTGGGATAAGGAATAAGAATGTTTTCAAAATCTATAACAAATTGCAATGAACAAGGATGGTGACATGTCAGCCTCACCATAAGAATGCATGTGTTGGGGCTCAAGGAAGCAGAACAAAAGGAGAAGGTATGCATAGATTCTACACAGGTGAAATTGTTAAGCAAGCTGTATTGTAATGGAATTACACTGCTACATTTCTGAAATATGTGAAGCTCTATGTCATCAGGGCCCCGTTGCAAGAAAGTTGCAATCAATTGCAAATAATTGCTAATTTTGAAACAACCATTCTGATTGGCTCAGGGTCTGCCCTATTAAGAAGACATGCATGCAACAATGATTTTGATTGGCCAGTGACAATCAGTTGCAAGTTGCGTTTAAACGCAAAGTTTCTAGCAACGGGGCCCAACACTGTTCAGTGTAATTTGTTCAAGATTTTTCAGAGTATTGGTTTTTCTGCTCAAGGACAACAATAAATCCCATAAATCTATACATGGAGTGTCGATTTAAATGTAAGTGATGTGAAATTTTGAAAATCGTCTGGAATGCGCCTTTGAATGATGCATCATAAGACTGCAGTGTAGGTCATGATTGGTCACAACAGCAGTATGGGCCATGCATGAAAAAGTGCAGTTTTTGTGAACAATATTAACACCACTTGCATTTGGTATGAATTAGCATGCATGCCTAGTTGTGTGTGGTTACATTTTCTGTGCATTTCTCTTCTCTTTTTACAAACATTAGTGTCACATTATGCTTTTTTTCTTGGAATTACAAGTATTTGTTTCAGACAGAATATGTTGCCTTGCCATCATGTCAGTAAATGCAGAAAGCATATCAACTAATGGCAAAAGCAGGATGGACAAGTTATTGACAATTTTGTAGTGAACAATTCTAAAGTCAGTTAATGTTGCTGGGCACATATAAAGATGCTCTGGAACCAGCCTTATGGACATTCAGAAAACTCAACTTACTAACATGTCAGGCAAGAAATGTCAAATATATATGTAAATACATTGTTTCAGACACAGGTTTTTGCAATATTATCTAAGATTCTGGCCTTGTTTGTAAATTTCATGTTTGCGTTTTCAAGAATTATGGAAATGAATCTAATTGGCTGATTTGAATTTGATATTCACTAAAGGGTGTACTTTATATCATTACAATATATATATATATGTGCATTCGTCTTACACCCCCCTCCCATCATGCACAAAAGTATGCATACGACAGCTAAAATAGTAGACAAAAAACAAGTGAAAGTTTACCTTATTCAGAACAATCCGAACTAACAGAAGCACAGCCAGTTAATAAAACATGCAATCATGACAATTGCTCCTACGTCCTATGTTAAAATGACATGTTGCCGTGATACCAATCCCTGCATTATGTGCTTGGCTGTCATAATTAAAAGATAAGGGGAGCCTATACTTGAGCAGTCTGAAGAGCCATTACTTATATGTTGGAGGTACTGTAGTTCATGCTTTTCCAGAAAGCTTCAATTTGCTCTTATTAGGGAAGAGATGAATACATCATTCACTGTTGGCATGGTGATGGCTTATGATCTCAGGAAGATGTGAAAGTGTTTCTTCTCTCTTTTTCACTCCAGCCTCATTGTAAGTGTTCTCTTTAGGCCCCGGCTGGCACAAGCTTAACTGATTCTTTGATTGCTTTCATCCATTGTCCAGATGCTATTATACAGTGCAGGCCATTATTTGCTGAAGTTTCCTTGTGTGCACAAGTATTCTTTCACTCAGAAGTATTCTCTATAAAAGGCTCACAATTCTCATAGCCTTCTTTGCAAATAGAGAAGTGTGTTTAGCTGTGGTATGACAGTTATTCAATGCATGGTAAAAGACAACTGTACAGTTTTGAAGTCATGCAAGGTATGTGTAAAAGTCAGATTTAGAATGCTGTACAATGCTATTCATTTGACATCTGGCAGTCACTGCATTTCAATTTTAAACAAGTGCTTTTTACATCAAAGAAAAAAAATGCCTATTTTTATGCTGAAGTCTTTGTCAAAGATCATGACATTGTAAAATATTTGCTTTACCCATCGAGGACTAGCTGATTTTACTATAACACATGTTTCCCATAGACGCCTGCCCTAGTGTTCTTGGAACTAGTCTCCAATGGGTTAAGCTGCAAAAGTGGTATTGTAATTTGTACAATTTAGAAAATTTGGATTGGATTTGTTGCATTATCAGTGCCTGTATGAGAGCCAATGTGACTTGCATTCCCTTTGATTACCATTATTTTATATCACTCAAAATATTTATCCTCTCCCTGCAGATGAATATTTTTCAAGAATATGTAATATTATTTTGCTTTAACTCATGAAAGAAAAGATGTTTATTCAGTAGAATTCATAGGCAATCATTCATGTAAATGTACTCTTTGCTATGCACATCTAAACAGTGAATAGATGGCAGTTGCATAATCTCTTGTTTAATCAAAAACTTTTACCTTGCATGACAGCTAGAGGCTGTCTACATTTACATCAGGGTGATATACTTCCTAAATCATTCCATTCTTTGTTTCCTTTTTGAAAGGATGGGTTTCAATGAGCTATCTGCACATGTTACTGATCTCTGTGGGCAGGTCATAAAATGGAAATCCATTCTTTTGAATGTGCAATCTCAAAAGTTTACAGTGGAAAGTAAACAGGGGAGGCTAGGGCCATGATTCCGCCTGAGAATGTTTATTTATGCAGTTCAGGCACCGCAAGCTGCAATCATCCCCATCCCAGCATCCTTTTTGGTCTCTCCTCCTCTTCCTATGCATCCATTTCATACTCTTCTTCCCCTTCCCCTTCCCCTTCCCTTCCCCCAAACCTATCCCCTCCCCCATCCCCCTCCCCCATCCCCCTCCCCATCTCCCTTCCCATTCTCTTCCCAGATGCATCCATTCCAAACTCCTCCTCCCCCTCCCGTTCCCCTCCTCTCTCACCTCCCCCCCCCCCTTCTTCCGACCCAACCCTATTACCACCACACATTATGCCTATCCCTGGATGCTTGAGAATTTGGGGCAAGGTATTCTCTATCTCTCATGCATACACACAGACTTTCTATCTGCCTACTAATAACCATGGGTTATGTAGGGGACCCTTCAGTATATTTTGCCAATTCCCCTGTCATGGTAGTCTGAAATCTCAGCCTGTTCATTCAGATTTTAATGCTGGCACCCTACATTTATATTTTCTAGCCCTGGGAAGACACTCTTTGGTTTCCTTTTATGAACATTGGTTGTCAGTGTCTGTAATATCTGAGACTTTTTACCTGTGAGAACAAACAAAAAAGAAAAATTCAAGTCCCTAAATATCATGGCATGCTCACACCTAAGCATGCTTTTATCAGCTTGTCAAGACAGACTAAAGGTAAGTTACATGCTGCATTGCTGATTAGATTCATATTTTTATACATTCTTCTCTTTTTTTTTTATGACCCACTTACAATGTATTGGTAAATCACATAGGCTTTACAGCATACAGATTAGGAACATACATTGAGGGCTTTTAGGAAATCTGTAAGAAATCAATCCGCCCAACCACTCAAATGTCTATTATGGATTTATCCCAGTGAAATTTTCATCTCCGATTTCATGGAGCTATAGGCAAGGTAAACACAGGCATGCACAAAGCTGCATACAGCATTATTTGCATTTAGAGTGAATTGTGTGATGGAGTAAAATATTGTTTCAGGCTCACATTGTTCAAAGCTATGTCAGAAAGCATTAGTTTCCTTTCTTCAACAATCCCACACATATCCAGCAGAAACTTCTTCCCATCTCATCACAGCTCTGCAAACAATGCTTCTTTATCGCACAGTCACCAAACTGGCATTGTCATAGTGTCACCTGTTGGCAAATGAGTCAAATATCTAATCATACTGTTAGTTCATATCTGCATCATTTTATGAATTTTGAACATATTCAAAATGTAAGCAGTGTGTGCAGTTTCCTAGAAGAAGAAATTCCGTGGCAATTTCACTGACTTAACGTCCCATAAATATTCATGCACAACCTTTAAGATGCACAGAAAGAAAAACTCTCTTCTTGAATTGGGGGGGGGGGGGAATCACTTTTCCTAATCTACATGGCAAAAATGTCATATGCATGGCAAAAAAGACATATGCATAAAAGTCACAGTTCTGTGCTGTTATCAAAATATCTGTTTTGGGGTTACCAATGACTTTGCTCCAGTAATGCTCCAAAGTCTTCCACAACATTTTATTTGTTGTGTGTGATCAGAATGCCATTTGTCAGAAGTCATTACCATCTTCCATTTGGTTTGATTTTCTTTCTTGTAATATGATATTTCTGGTAGTCATTTGTAGGGGATATATAGGAATATTTCTCTTGGAGGCACAGCAGTCCCAACTTGTGCAGTGCTGGCTCGTTCACGATGGTCGAGGCTGCTGGAGTGTGTGTATGGATTTTTCCCTCCGCCTATCTACCTACCCACCACATACTGAGCAGTGTATGGGAAAGGTAGCATCATCTGTCGTTGTTGGCTGGTACACACACTGACTTTCCTCAGTCGTGGCCTGGTGGACTCTGTCAGTGACGGAGACTGCTGATCAAATTCAGATTCAGTTGACGTCACACCGCCGCCCTGCCGTCCCGAAATGGGTTCCTCCTCTCTGTTCAGAGCTTAAAGACTCCAAGCCTGTGCTCGAGAGGAGACCATTTTTCCTTTTTATCCGGTGGCCGGGTCTGCCGATGCGGAGTGCACGGGATTGCTGCTCCTGAATTAGCTGGCTGAGAGGGAGAATAGGGAATGAAATGAGGCTTTGATGTGCTGCGATATATTAGATCAGATGACATCAAAAGGTGCGAGACTGTGTCATATTGCTACAGGTGCATGCTCAGCTGAGTAGTAGCTTTGAGCATGCAAATGACAAGTGGTGCTTAAGAAATGAAGGGAATTGACACCTAATAATAATAATAAAGACACAAAAGATGGGAGCACACAGAAAGCATGCAAACACTTCACTCTAGAGCTTTAAACAGTAACATAGATGCTTAGTCTTAGTCCAACCCATACCAGAGCATTGATTTCTAAAAGCATCTGTGTTATGTATACTGATGTTCCACTAGATCTGAGTACATTGTGCTTGCTTGACGACAGAGCACAAAATATATGTACAGTGTATTTTGGAATTTGCATCAGATAGAGCAAAGCAGTCTTTACCTTTTGTACATGGTGGAACAAAGAGGCATATGTGAGTGCTTGCAGATGTAATTACAATTGTGGCCTACTGTGCTAGACAAAGATAGATGGCAATAGAATATATTGTATGTCTATCGTTTCCTGGAGGAGTGCCCATGACAAGTTTAGAGATTATATAGGGGATACAAGGAAAGAGAGAAGTACCTGGATGACATAAAATTTCATAGAGCATTTTAGTAGAAATTGTCTTCCAAATGACATTGTGATCCATCAGACATTTAACCATAAATTCTAGTATATGAAAGGAAGAAAAGGAGAGTGAATATTTGTGGGGAGGGGGGGAGGGGGAGGTTAGTAAAGGCTCGGGGTATGCTTTAGCGTGGAAGGGAAGTGTAGGTCATATGAATGTTAGATTGTTCCAGGGAACTGTTTATACGGCATTCTGGGAAGGTATCTCTGTTTGACATTTTGACGTCATCAGCTGTCTCTCGCTCTCACTCTCTCTCTGTTTCGCTCCATCTCTCCCTCTCTTTCTCTCTTTTGCTTTCATCTCTTTTTTTTTTCTCTCTGCCAGTATACCTCTCGCTGGCTGTTTTCATACTTTTCCAGGGAGCCTTGAGTGGTCTGTCTCTCTCCCTTTCCTTCTGTTACTCTTTTCCTGTCTCTCTCGTTGTTCCCTCTCAGAGTTCCTTGGGAACTACTCAACTGTCGCGTTTCCCATTAGCCTGCCTTGATGCGATATGCAGAGGGTTTGTCTGCTAATCATCGCCTTGGCTGGGTTTGGGCATAAATTGTCCTTTTTAATGTTCAATCTGTTCCATATGACATCACAGTTTTCCCTCCCTGAGCCAGCTGAGCTGCAGAAAATAGATTTTGAGGAAAGATGTGTCTGTGCTTATGCTCTGCTCATGTAACTACTGGTAGTTGTACATGTTAAGTAGAAGATTTAATTATCTATTCGTGGTTGTTTCAGCATATGTATTTTTTTTTTTTACATATCTAGATAGATAGATAGATAGATAGATAGAGATAGAATGATAGATAAATAGAGAGACAGAGAAAGAGATAGGTATGCATGCATTCACACATACATTTGTAAGTGTTCACACATACATCTGTAACTTGTAGATATTATTCATATTTTTTATACTGTGTGTTTGCCTCCATGTACTTTACAATACCAATTTGCACTAAGAAGTAGCAAATTTGGAATGGACTGAGCTGAGATAAGGTTGAAGTATTCATTTGGTCTGGTTAATGACAATTTGTAAACCTTAGATGTGTAATGTGTTTTCATGATTTTGATCCTTATTTATGATGTAGAAAAGGAAATGTATGTCTCAGCTTTGAGTGATTTTTTTTTTCTCTTTGAAGAGGAAAATTATTCATAAAATATTAACTTGTTGCTGGCAGATTGCTTTGTGAGCATGGATTTTACTATTTGTACAATTTTCAAAATGGATCAGGAAATATCCTCTTGAAGGGAGAGAAAAGAGGCGGCCATTGTGCCATTTTACATTGATACCACCAATCTCGTAGCCGCCTCTTCCCCTCCACTTGGCCTCTTAATGCAGATGGTGTGTTTTAATGCCAACGTGCAGAAATGTTTTTAATGCCAGATCTGTGACTCATTTCAAATATACATAAATTTATGCACAACCTGTTCCAACTTGTTCTGTAAGGTCATGGAGGTCTGGCAGGGATAGCAGGTGTATATGAGATAATTTTAGATACAAGGAGGTGTGTAGCCTTGCAAAAGTTGGAAAGCAAATTTCTGTAAAAAAAAAAAGAAAAAAGAAAAGGGTAGATTGATGCCTCCTCAGGTGATACTCAAGGAAAACATTGAAGGTGGAAAATTCTACAAAACTGTTCAGTTTTGGAAGTAACTCTCCATAGTTTCTCAGAACATGATCCATGGGATGCTGCTAAATGAGAAAATCAAATCAAAAGAAGATTAGTTTATGCCATTTGTGTCCAGAATGGCTATGAATTGGTGGCAATGATGCTGTTGCATCCAGGGATGAAAATGGTGAGTCATGAGCATCATCATCATAATACTAAGTTATTGTAGCAGTGGCAGCATTAAAAAGCATTAAAGTATATAACAAGCATGTAAGTGATGAGCAATCCGATGATATCCTATAATATCAACCTTTTTTGGTAGGTGTATGATCAAAAAACTCTTACATCTTACGCTGGAACATTCTTTAAAAATTCCTTGTGTGATGACATGGCAAACATTCTTGACTAGAGAAAGGCAAGATGGATTCTAATTCAGTTAAGATCAAAATGGAATTCCCACTGGTGGGACTCGAACCCATACCAATTTAATGAAGAACTGATGAGTGTCTAAACCAACTAACCTCTAACACCTGAACGGGATGTTGACTGATATAGCCAGATTACTTAAGACTGTAACAAAAGTGGGGTTTAATCAATATTGAAGAAAAAAAAAATATGTAAAATTCATTCCAAATGATCTTTGCTTGGTCAGGCATGTACATGTAATAAACCAGCATGCATGTTGGTTGCACTCTGAGAAGGTGGCATTTCATTCCTGCAACTTGGCGTGATGCGGCATGTGCGTTACTGATGATGTTGTGTTCCCTAATGCTTTTATGGATTGGACTGACCTTTATGCTCAATAGAATCCTCTGGATTTCTGGCGAGACTCAAGCATGAACCCCCACCCGCCCCTCCCCCACCCCCCACTCCCACAAGGCTGCTTCCCAATGTCAAGATTACCCCATTCCCAGGGACCCTGAAACAACCTCATTTCACATCCACTGGAGTCTTCTTCATCCTAACCATACAATTTTCTGTGTGCGTGCTGACAGTTTTTGAGCTTTCCAACGTCTGCAGTACAAAAAACTCCTACCAATTACTGCATGCAATGCAGTCATTTATAATTTGTCTGCTATATTCTGAAGGCTTTCCAATTCACTTTTGTGATGTAGACATACACAAACATCAATTATGTCTATATGCATTCCTTTTATTTGTCTGGCCATGTCAAAGAACAACAAGCGAGACCACAGATCACGTTTGATTTATGGTCCTAGAAAATTGGACATTAGTGTGAGTGGTCGTTCAGGGTCTGCTTATGCAGAAAAAATTGCAATATTTTTCTCCTTTCCATATTTTCTACTTATTTGTCTGCAAAACAATGCCAAAGTAGTGCACTTCTCAATATTCCTTGTTATGGAAGAGAGCAGTTGAAAAAATCAAATGCCATTACTTGGTCTGCATACTGTACACTCTAATAATTCTGTCAACAAATTGACATTTGCTCTGTGACATCTTGGGTAGATGGCAACATGGTCATTGTGTAGTATAGAGTTTACACTCTTTTCCTATCCGTAAATGCATTTCATGGTGCTTTAGATGTGTTCATTTTTAATGTTACTATATGTCATTATCTGGCAACCAGAAAGCAGCTTTTATTTTATTTTTGCACAGTCATTAATCTTTCAAAGCCTCATATTAAATTGGCAACTCAAGTTTCAAAATCTTATACATATGACAAACAGATGTTACAGCATCATCTTGCACATTGTGCCTGTAAGACTTGCAAATATTGGTAAGAGGAATTGATTGTGAAAATCATAAGACCAAATCCTTCAGGTAACAATGAGAAAGGTTTGTGCTATTCAATTTTATCACATGTCAATTAAGAAACACCCCCACCCCACCCCTCCCCCCCCCCCAAAAAAAAAAAAAAAAAAAAACAGTAGTGGGATTCACACTAACATGACTTAGTGGGATTCACACTAACATGACTTAGTGGGATCCAAATCTTGGGTTTTTTGCCTGTGTGGACATAAAAAAAAATCCCAGCACATAGTGAGATCATACATCACCATCCAATTCCCAGGAAGTCTTGCTATTATATCAGAACTACATCATGTGTCATGACGATGTGAAAATAGTGTGATAATTTGCAGCATGGTGAGTGTGTGAATGGGGGAGTAAAAAAGTTCCAAAATCTTGAGATTTTTCAGCCCGTCTTTAAAATAGGCATGATTGAACAGTGCAGAAACACAAGGGCGAGGGTCACCATTTCAGTAGATTTCAGGCATGCACAGTTTGGTCAACAAATTATCTCGATTGGCAATTAATGAGATATTTTTGTCTGTTTGAATAGGCACAAGAAAATCTCTGTATTTGGATGGCAATTGTTATCCCCCCTTTTTGTCTGTGTGAATGCGATGAGTGTTTGAATTCCATACTAGCTGCAAGTTTATGATATAATCTGATGTTGTATTGATACTTTGTTCCACCCATCCAAGATAGCAACTCTTAGTATTTCACATTATATTTTCATGTTTTGACAACAGAGAGTGATCGGTCTTGTAGCATTGATGAGGTGCTAAAGAGATGTCAGATATCTAATGATGATGTAAACAGAGCACCACTTCACTTCTGAATATAAAGTTATACATTAAAAAATTAGAATATTTCTCTTTCCAGCAAAATTATTGAATTATTTCAACATCAACCAGATCATTTGATCAAACCAGGATATTTAGATGGAATTACTTTCCTAAATGGTGTACCAATTATTTTACTATGGATTGTGCTCATTTCACATTGTCTTCATAGTCTCCATCGTACTACACCCGTTTTGCAATATGTCATTGTACCTGAGATATGGTTTGGCATATTGCTAATCTGCTGTTTGGAAATTATTAATTCCATGTGACCCTAAAACTCTTTTGTCTTTGTTTATTTGATTTATATGTGTTGACCTGTGAGCTGCACCATGTTTGTAGATTTAGAGCCAGGCTGATCTGTCCAGGGAATGCCAAAAATAGTGGCAGGTTACAGTTTGATGACACAACACCAGCTTTCTTTGAGTCCACTCTGATTTTGCCCAAGCAATAGAACAAACCAGATCAAGGAAGAAGAATAAGAAGAAGAAAAAAAAGAAAGAAAGAAAGAAAGAAAACTATTTAGGAAAGGCTTCAGGCAGATGCCTGCAAATTCATCACCTTTTTTTGTGAACAGCTATTTTTATACCATGGAATTGATTTTACATGCTTTTGTACTTTCATTCTCATGGGGAATTCATCTTGCATTATGCAGCTGTAGCTTGAACCAGCCTTTGCCAAACCTGGGGCAGGCTTGAGGACGACCGTAGAAAAGCTGTTCAGAAGAATTTCGTACAACATTGAAATATGATATATATATGTATCATGCATTATGAAACATTTCAGCTTATTGTGCATCAGTGTCTTCACCTGCATGAATTCCAGCAGAAAGCAATCTCTGATCATGACTATGTTTTGAAAATAGCTTGAACTGCAAGTGCATCTAATAGCACATAGCATGTATTGTTAGTTCCAAGTATTGATACTAGACAGGTTTATTTGTGAACTCTACTCCTTAGGAGGAAGGTATGAATGCATTTATTCAACTTTCCTCCTTAAAGTTTGAAACACATTAAAAAAAAAATACATAATATGTAACTTCTTCATTATAACGGGAATCCCGTGGTCAATCACACATGCATAGAATGTATACTTTGCATAATCCTTGGCTCTATATCAACATTTCCCACCTAAGGGCAGTCATAAAATTTGATTAAAACCATTTCCTTTTAACTGGAAGATTCAATACTTGGATGCATATTGGCAATCATGATGCTGAAGCTTAAATTCTATGGCATGTTTTGGGCTATGAATAGAATCAAGAGATGGTTTCCAGTGAAAGCCACCCTTGAAATGATGGTTAACTGCCATAGAAATGACAATTGTAATCAAGGTTTAAATCTGGATGACATCCTGATACATGTGTTGAATATGTGTGCCGTGTGATGGATTATATACAGCGCCTATAATAATTCCTGCCATAATTCCAAGCCATTGACATGTCACCAGTATGTCCACCTACCACCACTCAAGTGACATGCTTTCTGTATCTTGCAGTTGAAAAGGTTAAATTCTCAGAATGGTTTGATGTTTTCATTGCCCCCCACCGCCCCCCTACCCCGCCCCCTCCCGACCCCCACGGCTGACACGTAAGAGTTGACATTAGCTTTCAAACACGAGGGGCAGACTGGACCATGATGTGTGTCATGCTCCATCTGGCATCAGCAAGCCTTACTTTTCACTTTGACATAGTGCGTACATTGCACTGTGAATTTCTACAGAGACAGTGATGTAAATCAGTATGCACATGACAACCATGTCCAATTACTTTCATCAGTGCATTAATCTCTGTCGGAACTTTTATGCCATTTTGTTTTCTAGAATTGTTGTTCATGATATGTCAAGAGCAAATATTCAGACTTATCCTATGAAGGATTACCTTCCTGCTGCTTTCTCAGTAATTATTTCATGTCTTTTCCTCCTATCAAAGGCAATATCCAACCCTGTAAGGCTTCAGAATTCCATCAAAGTTTACCTGAGGAATGTCATTGTTTTTTCTCAACAATCAAAGAGAAAATCATCTTGGCTGAAAATTCAATATTCATATCAAATGAAAGTCTTTTTGTAGCGTATTATTTTGTCATCAATTCAAGTGCTTCCCCAATCTGACTGCACATCTATATGAAAAAAGAAATGCAACATTTTTGTTAATTTTTTTTTTAACTTATAATAAATGTCATGGTATTTCTTCTGAATGAATTGAGCTTTCAGTTTTCAAAGAGTATTGTGATAGCTAATGAGGGTCACTTCCAAAATAAGATTATTTATTGATTAAAAATGTATTGCAACTGATTGATTGAATTTGAATAAAATGTATTGTTGTCTTTCATGCTAGTGGTCAAATTCAGATAATATTTAAGTTCTCTTTAAATTTAAACCACTGTTTGACTTAGTTTGAATTTAGGTTGTCTTTAAATTTGTAAAATGTTTTGACATCAAATATTTTCAGAGTGCGATCATTTCCTTCCTTTAAAAAAGTGAGGCAGGTGAGCATAATGCATATTTGGCTGTAACAGTTATATACATGTCTGATTTAGACATACCTTCAGTTAATCTTCAAATTTGAAGTTGTGCTAAACCTGTTAAAAACCGTGGGGGTGAAAAGATTCATCAAGTTGCCTTCATAATTTGATCATGTGTGCATGTTTGTTTTATTGGTGATCATGTCTTTTGTTTTGTTAGTTTTTCCTCTTGGAAGGATGGCCTGTCCCATCTCTATAAATGCACACACATACACACACACACACACACACACACACACACACACACACACACACACAAGATGGCCCATGTTGTGCTTGAGTGCAAGATGTCTATTATTGAATACCCTCTCTCACTCCCATGTGTTAGCTACTATGACCCACTTACATGGCTATGTTCACATTTGGAATGGCCAAGCATGTGAATAATTTATGAACCTTGAGATGAAAGGAAATGTCACTGAATGTATTAATATTTGTGTCTGAATTCAGGGACGAGAGATTTTAACCATAGAAGATAGGGGAAAAAGAAACAGGATGGAGAGCAAGATATGTGATCTATGTTCTACAAAATAAATGATTCACAAACCTTGAGCAGAACACTAGGTTGCAGGCAAAATACATACATAAAAAAGTAATTCATCCAAAAGGCTTTTCAGCTTTTTATCATATTACATTATCTTGCCAGAAGTAATTGCACATCTTACCAAAGAAACACTCCTGTAAGACCAGAAATTAATGCATGCATGAAACTTTTCGAGAATTTTCCGAAGAGCAAAGATTTGCAAAAGAAAAATGCATGTGAAAAGTTTTGTCT
Source organism: Diadema setosum (assembly GCF_964275005.1). Taxonomy (NCBI): domain Eukaryota; kingdom Metazoa; phylum Echinodermata; class Echinoidea; order Diadematoida; family Diadematidae; genus Diadema; species Diadema setosum. The sequence continues at coordinate 4,409,932 of NC_092685.1, forward strand.
GCACACAATGCACACAAAGGTTTTGTCTACACAATGCATTGAATGCCAGTGGCAGGTTGAAAAAGTTTCATCCCACAAAAAAGGCTGTTGGCTCCAATTCGTAAAAGTTTCATGCAGCTAATGTTTCTGGTTTTACAGTATATCAGAAAGTTTGTCAGCATAGTGAACAATATGTTTGTGGTGATCACTGAGGTGCCTGGGAATATGAACATTTCAAATGCATGCACAGGTCCAAGCTGGCCAGTACTGCAACAAAGGATGTGGAAAGATAATGTATTAAAGGGTGTGTACAGTTCTGGTCGAGGTGAAAATTTAGCCTTTAACATTTTGCGAGATACTCAGAAACCATTCTCTCTATGAGATGTCAAAGAGCATGCAATTCTAAGGGGTATCAAAAGTTTATTTGATGAAAATCGGTTTTGAAATGGCTGAGATATCCAAAAACAAGGTGAAACAAAGAGATCCTAATAAAAGCGTGGCCTGTTGCCTTTTATTATCATCACTTTTTTTGATATCTCAGCCATTTGAAAACCAATTTTCATCAAATAAACGTTGAATCCTTCTTAAAATTACATGCTCTTTCATATTTCAGATGATGTTTCTCATTATCTCGCGTAGGAATGCTCAAAACATGAATCCCCACCTCAACCAGTACTGTACAGTCCCTTTAATAGCCTTGAGTCATCTCTTTGATCGGGTTTGTCTGCTATCATTTATGTTTTGACCCAGTATCATTTTGTGTGTAGTCTCTGGTTTTAACCTAGATTCTTTGCCGTTCTTTCCATTCCCTCGCTCCAGGATGTCGGCTACCTGGCCAAGGTGGGATCAATCGTGGATCCATGTGGGCGGGGCAGCGTGGAGGAGAGGACCATTACCATCTGCAGCGGGCTGGACTTTGTCAACATCAACTACATGCACATGGTGGCCAGCACCCCAGAGATTGCGCAAGTGAGATAGATGGGGATTAGGGGAAGAGACATCGGTGAACGGATGGCTGAATAGATGGATGAATATGCATGGAGAGATGAATGTCTTGGTTGGTATGTTGATGAATGGATATAGTGATGAGTGAATGGCTGACTGGATAGACTGATGATGAACAGACAAGTAGATAAGCTATCAGCCATTAGATACATGGATGGATAGATGAAGGTAGATACAGTACTAGGTTGGTGGAGTGGTGAATAGGTGGACAAATGGATAGATTGGTAGATAGATATAAATATGAATGGATAGATGAATAGTTTGGATGATGTGTTGATAGATGGTGATATAGGGATGAGTGAATAGATGTCTGAGTAGACTGATGAATAGATGGAAAGATGAGCTGTTAGCCAGTGGATACATGGATTGATAAATGGATTGATGTGGGGTAGATGGTGGAATGGATATCTAAATGGACCAATGGATTGGATAGATGAATAGGTGTGATGTGATCTATGAGTGGATATACCGGTAGGTCTAGGTGAATGGATTATTTGATATTCTGGTGGATAGAATGGTATAGATAAACTGCTAGACAATTGATTGGTGAATTGATAGATGATTGGTATGTGTAGATGAAGTGATAGATGCTATATGAATGAATTATTGAGTGGATGTGATAATGGATGAATACTGACAAATTTGTTTTCTTTAGTGATTATTATGAGTCCATATATATTCTAGAATTGTGGTATTACTAACTAACAAACACTGTATTCAGCATAATCTTATACTACATTCTCATTCTAAGTACAAATGTTGGAATCAACATATTTAGATACATACCAAAAACTTGCCATTTGTCATAGAGAATTCTTCCCTTTTGATACTGAAAACATCGTGCTGTCACAGTACCCATCATTTAATTGAATACTAAAACACTTTTACATACTGTAAAGTGAAAATTGCTTTATAGTGTGGAAATTTTCACACATTTTGCGTGCCTAAAAAACTAGCGTGAAAATAAAATGCGCAAATATATTTGCTTGCCATATGTACCACTATTCAAAAGTCTTGATTCTGCATGATTAAAAACATGTGAAATTCATCTTACCTGGCCTAGCGCAGAATATAACCTGCACGAAAATATCCACTTTTACAGTGCACATTTCATAGTGATTTCACAATACACTGAATGCACATGCAGTACTTCAGCGTGTACATAATAAGCAGTGGGTGTGGTCAGGATGAGAGTGATACAGAGTCAGCATTTATACAATGATATTAGTGACACTGTTCAAAAGAAGGGAAAAAATGCAGTTGAGGAACCTTTTGTGTGTTCGTACCATCTCAAATTTGATTAGCAGGGAAGAGATACTTCTTGATAGCAAAATGTACTCCAATGTAGATAGCACTGCTAGTGTTGCCCTCTGGCATCCGGAGATTTTAAGGAAAGCACTATAGGTTGCCAAAGAGAGATTTCATTCATTTTACATTCATTTATTCATTGTCATTTTCAGCATAGAATATAAGTGTACCAAACATATGCTAAAAAAAAAAAAAAATGCAGTGTGCATGTATTCTAAGTATATCAAAATATAGTATAATCACACAATAAGTTGTGAAGCAAAGATGCATAATATTTATTATATCCCTCACAAATTACTTCTTGTCCTCTGATTGGTCGAGAGCACTGAAAACAACAAAACATATTTCTTCCATACAAATCCTTGTCCCATCCGCATCTTACTATTCTCCCTAGGGAAGTAGTACAAAACTATATCACGCTGCCATGGAGATACTTGCAAAGCTCACGCTCACCACTCTTGTCACAAGCGCGTATAACCTGCATGAGACATCACATCACAGTACGGTTTTCCACCAAACGCGCGACATCTATGCTTCGAGAGATAAAGGGCATCGCGCAGTCTATGCATACACTTTCACGTTGTAATTTTGTGCGTGAAAAAAAAGATGACTTTAGATTGGTAGACCACTCACTTTACTTTGCTGTTACTCTTAAGATTCACTGGGAGGGATATAAAGCAAATATACCAGGCCATTTTTCGAGGTTCTGGTTAAACCATGTGCCTTCGGTGATTTCAGTAGCACTATTTTCTTCGGGGCTATGCCCTGTGCCCCTCAGAAAATAATACTACTGAAGTCACCTCATGCATATAGATTCAATCAGAACCTCTCAGGCCTGGTATATTTGTATACTATCTTTAGTAATTTTATGAATAGTTATATACATTTTTGTTATAAAAAAAATTAAATGGATAGGATAAGTTGCATTCTAACATTTTACCTCACAAGCTCTACACTATTGAAGAGATGAAAGCATTTAAGAGAATGTGCTGCAAGACACACTTTTCTTTTTGCAGGCAAGCCAGACACATCCGATATATTGGTCTAACATAAATCTTCTTACCTTTTGATAAATTGTGCATTTGCAGCTTTATCAAATACCCCCCTTCAAAAAAAATACAAAGTTTTGAATGAGTTACTAATAAAAAAGCAAAATCATTGGATGACGATCAGCACATCATTTTATTGAATTGCCATATATCACACATAGCAATACAGACTCATGTGTTTTAATCAAGAATTATAAGATTTCAAAAGAAAAAAAAAGGAAATGTGTAAGTTTGTCATAAGGATTCACCCCGAGTCTACATGCCTGTCTTTTGCATGTAGTATGCACTCCTGCTCGAATGATATTATCTGTTATGAGTTAATGATGTAAGAGATGTTTCCATTTGAATTGGTTCTGACAGAGGAGAGACGTCGCCAATTTGGCTGTAATGGCACTCCCGTAGCACTGGAGGAAAATTAACATTACTTGCTTCGGTGCTCTGCGACTAATCAGGTGGCAATGTTAATGGCATGTTTGGCAGACAGACAGAGACCAGGCAAGCTGAGATGATGTGACATCCAATTGGTCATATCTCTCCAAAGGTAGAGAGGGAAGCAAATGCGTATATATTCCCTCTCATCAGCTAGTGACACAAATTACATTCTAAGCTTCAGCTTCCATCAAATTAAGAGTGTGGAAAGCTACGTTTAAAGGTCGGATATTTCATTCATCAGTCGCATGTCAGAATTAATGATGCTGCAAAATGAAAATTCATCAATAGAGATCAATTCTTTAACATCTCATCAAAGTCAAATTTAAACAGTGTGATTATGTATAGACTTTTCATCACCCTCAAATTGGCATTAATGAAGGTTTTAGTTCTTGCTGTCCCAGCAGAGTGAATTATGTGTATGAGAAAACACACCCATTTGTAATAACGACCAGGGTTTAAAGAGTTATTCATACAAGCAAGAAAAGGAATTTGAGCCATCTGCTGATAATATTGTATACCAATGATACTGGAAGAATGTCATTGCAGGCACATTTTTATCTAATTCATAAGATACAAAGGGATGGTGATAGAACAATGTGAAAGGTTAAACTGAAAATCCTGAGCAGATTTAAGAAGGTAGCATAATCATGATACAAGACTCTCATCTGCAAAACTAACTACCTACTGCAGGACCCTTTGTACACCTCAGAGAGAGATAACAACAAACAAACAAACAAACTTGGCAAATGAACAAGAACAGATTGTAATCACTTCAGTCAAGAAAGTAAGAAACCAGTTTATGGATGAGGAGATTAACAAAATAATCACCACATTTTCTGTAGTGCAAGTGGTCTGATATTGTTTTTAGTTTCTTCTCACATTCATGCGGGTGAAGAGGGGAAAGCCATTTTGAGACACCATGTGCTTCTTTGTTCATCTTTATTCCTTCATCTAGACAGGAGCTCAGGTGTGTCATTAGAATTTCAATAAAATGTGAACATTGACAAAATGACAGAGCAGTGAACTGATTAGATTCAGGGGCTCCATGAAACTATGATATTTTGAAGATCAGGAGCCAGTGTTAGTTGAGAGGAGATTAATCATATATTGAGCATTGTCTGAGGAAGGTGAGTGTGATATAATGTTACATTTGAATATTCAATGTCTAGGTGCAGCATTGTACACAAAAGCTAAAAAATTGACATAAATATTCACATTTGGCATAATCAAAAGCTGAGAATAGAAAATAGAATTAAAGTATGGTGAACGAGACATTAAAATCAAGAAAATCATATAAGAGAAGGTGTCAAAGCAGAGGGAAATGTCTCCTAAAAAAGATTTTTAATGTGACTTATTAAAAGACATTCGCCCCACTGAGAAATCGTGAGTTTAAACTGACTGATTTGCTTCACTGATATTCGCTCCGGAACAGCCGTCTTTTTCGAGCCCTAAAATATGACGTCACGAAATGAACAAAACCCTTTACGAGTGCAGCGGGATATCGAGGCCGCCGTTCATAAAGCACGGATTTCGTGGTGAGCGGATGCAATATCTGACCTGTATTTAGTCGCCTCTGCTTTCTCGGCTGAGACATTAAAACGTCCAATTGTTACCTTATATTGTACGGAAAGACTTTGAGTTTGACATCGAGAGTGAATTTAGTGATGACAGTGACAATGACACTGATAGTGACAGTGGCAAAGTCGGAGTGGTAGAAGAAGCAAGGGAGAGGCGACGGATATGGAAGGCCGCCGCGGACACAACTCGTTTGGGGCGTACATGGAAACGGGCACACTGCCTCTCCATACGTATGCCCCAAACGAACCACGTTCGCAACGGCCCTCCATAGACAGAGCCCACTGTGTGGATGGAGTGGTAGCACAGCGCACATTTCATGACGTCATAATTTTGGTCACCAAAATTTCGCCGTCAGATCGGGTTCTGGTGGTCTAAAATGAGACTCAAAACACCATCTCTCCATCGTTCTGGAGACGTTTTTACCTTCTGAAAGTCAATTATTCATATTCCTAGAGACGTAAGCTTTCCAGAAATGTATAAATCACCTTGTTTATGATTATCGTCCTTTTTTTCTCGTTCACCATACTTTAAAGGGTTCATACAGCATTTATGCACTGTTATGTTTTGCTGGATTCACACTAATTTGTGTTGGTTCAGCCAGAAAGAGCATTAAACATGAGGGTGTTTCTTTTCAGATAAATCATTGCATGAAAATAGTGCCAACAGACTGGTCAAAAGAATAACATGGAATATATAGAATAATGATATGTTTGTATCAGTGTTAGTGTCATGTCCAATGATTTATCTAGACAGTGGGTTTGTAGGGTTGCCAGAAGAAATGGAATTTCATTAAAATCTAGAAGATTTAGATAAAATGGGGTTAATTCCTTTAATACTGTGATCCTCTGCAGTCATCCATCAACTGATCTCCTTTAGAGCAGACAGATAGTTGTCTGGAGATGTTGAGATAAGAAAGAGAGGGGGAAAAACAGAAAGAGAGAAAGAAAGATGGAAGAGAGGGGAAAATGCTGAAGAAGAGCAGGCAGGTGTCAGATACAGCATGCACTCAATCAAACAAATCACATTACAGCCAAGAGAGGAGCACAAGAGGATGAAAACACCCTCCATTGGAGAGAGGGAGGGGGCAGGGGCGGGGTGGCAGTGAGTGACCAGCATACAGTAAAAGACAGACAGACAGACACACACAGACACTAAAGAGATGACTGCAGAAGTGGATGAAGGTTGTGACAAGGGGGCAGGGAAGTGAGTTTTAAATGTGATTTAAAGAGACGTATTCAGGGCATGATTTCTTGCTTTAAAACATGGAAGTGATGAGAGAGAGTGAAGAAAAAGAGATTTGAAGCAGTATCTGTTTTCAAGTATAAATGAATCATGAAAAAGACTAGAAGAAAAAGATGAAGAGAGTAGTATTAACACATTATAAAAATAAAACAACCATGCTTGTATTATCTTACAAAATAGGTGAAGAATACGCAAGAGAAGTAAAACCTGGATATGTTGATGTGTCAAAGCTAATATAAAATGGGCTTAAAAAGCTCTGCAATCCGATTGGCCAATTATCATGCATTGATTTTTACTGATCCACACTATGCCATGTGTCCGGTAAAATCCGAATACACGTATATAGCTCAAGCCTTGTATAGTATGATTGGTGTACCAGATGCATGATAGGGAAAAAGGTTTAATTTCATGCATTTACGGGCCCATTTTATGAAAAAAAAATGATGCACAGGCCTATTTCGTGGATCAATGAGAATGGGATGCTCTCTGGAGACAGTTTAAACAGTTCCAAAGATTAACTCACGCATCCAATCCTTACCGATCCACTCTAATGAAAAACAGTCTTATGTGACATTATGCTGTGTATGTGTGTGTGTGTGTATATACATACTTACACATTTCATGTACATCATATTTACACAAAAAATATGTTGAAGTAAATAAACTTGCTGCAGCTCTATGACGTGACAAGAGTGATTATAAGTCAGGCCAAAGAAACAGACAGGCTTTGTTTGTGCAAGAAAGCATAAAATAATGTCAATGATTGCATAAATAGCAGAAGACAAATAGTCATTTTTAATTCACCTGTGAAATATAGGTTGTGCAGCAGATGAAACTTGTCATGGCAGTATGCATGCTTTGATCCATTGGTACGATGGACTGTAGTATTTGTGCCAACGAATAAAATTGGTGTTCATTCGGTCAGACCTGCTGTTTAGTAGATGTTACGAGGTACTCTTAGACTATTCCAAGATATATAATGCAGAAGACATTAAACCTCTCACACAGTAGTACGTGCACCTTTGTGCAATTTTAAGCAGTTTGAGGCGAATTTAAAGACATCCCCTCTTTCAGCGTTAATGCTTTTCATTTTTTTTTCTTTTTTTTTTCTTTTTTTTAAAAAGAATGAATGAAATTGATCTACAAGCACCACAGACTGTGTAATAAATTCTACAGCGCAGGGTCAACCAGTCTATAAGCTAAACATTGCAGAGTTATTTTTGTCCCTCCACCCATGGCTTTTACCCTTGGCTGAAATTAGATGAGGATGGGTGTGTTACATGCAATTAACATAAGAGCTGTCATGACATATGTTCAGAAAAGGAATGTGCATTGTTCATGTAGGTGGATTTACTGATTTTTTTTTTTCCAGTGGGTTACAAATATTTTGTCTTGTTTCACAGAAATTGTCTCTGTGTTTGCATGAGTAGCATGCATGAGTTCTAAATTCATTCAAAAAAATTTTCTTTCTTTCTGTGAATTTCTCAAAGCCCAATTTTGTTTACAAGTATATACATTACTATCTAATTATACATAGACACAGTAAAGTAAAGATGCAAATGTGTTCCTTTATACTACTGTAAAATCAGAAATATTCGCAGCATGAAATTTGCATGAATTGCCACTGGCATTTATAAAGTGTAGACAAGAACTTGCATGCATTTTGATATCACAAATCTTGGCTCTCGCAAAATTTGGCAAATTACAATACACACAAAAATTTCTGGTTTTACAGGATATGGCTAATTGTCCCCGCCGAACGAGTTCGAGCAGGGGACTATGAAACGGGCTCCGTACGTGTGTGTGTCCGTGTGTCCGTCCGTCCGTCCGTCCGTGTGTCCGTCCGTCCGTGTGTCCATGTGTGCGTCCGTGTGTGATCAAAATGTTCAAAATGCTACTCCTTCGCCATTTCTAACCCGATTTTGATTCTGTTTGCTTTATATGATAGCACTACATGGGAGCTTTGAAACTTCTATACAGAATTTCAGTTGTGACCTTTGACCTTGACCTTTGACCTATATTGTACATTTTGCTTCAAAATGCTACTCCTTCGCCATTTCTAACCCGATTTTGATTCCGTTTGCCTTATATGATGGCACTAGGTGAGGGCTTCAAAACTTCTACACAGAATTTTGACCTTTGACTTCTTTGACCTTTGACCTTGATTTTTGACCTATATTGTACATTGCCTACAAAATGCTACTCCTTCGCCATTTGTAACCCGATTTTGATTCCGTTTGCTTTATGTGATGGCACTAGGTGAGGGCTTCAAAACTTCTACACAGAATTTTGACCTTTGACTTCTTTGACCTTTGACCTTGATTTTTGACCTGTATTGTACATTTTCCTACCAAATGCTACTCCCTCGCCATTTCTAACCCGATTTCGATTCCGTTTGCTTTATGTGATGGCACTAGGTGAGGGCTTCAAAACTTCTACACAGAATTTTGACCTTTGACTTCTTTGACCTTTGACCTTGATTTTTTTACCTATATTGTACATTGGCTACAAAATGCTACTCCTTCGCCATTTCTAACCCGATTTCGATTCCGTTTGCTTTATGTGATGGCACTAGGTGAGGGCTTCAAAACTTCTGCATAGAATTTTGACCTTTGACCTCTTTGACATTTGACCTTCATCTTTTTACCTATATGTGACCGTGCACCTCAAAACGAACATAAAGTCGCACACACTGATTTTGCGTGAGGACTGAAAATAAGTGAAATGGGTCAACCTAGCCGAACTTGACTTTTTCATATTTTCTGAAAGAGCGGGTCTTCTTTTACATGATGCTAAAATTTGGTATCATAAAACGGGCAGGAAAGTGTGTTTTTTTAGCAGTTTATCTCGAACATTTTTGGTAGAATAGTGTGATTAGGTGTGTCTTTAGAATCCCTTGTTCATTTCTGAAAAACCTTGTCCACACTCTTCACTTTCAACTCTAATAACTTTTGAAAGGATAGTGCTACTGCTTTGAAAGTTGGCATTAATTATGGACAGAATGTGTTAATGAGGCATGCTTAATTTCAGTTTAATCTGATAATCCCTTCATTGTTGTTACTCTGGTGGTTTACTTCCTGTTTTTTGTCCCATTCATTGCACAGCCAGCACGGTTTGGTAAAGATTAAGCGCTTGAATAGACACTGTACTTCAGAGCCTTTTTTCTCAGTTCACACTTTTCCTGAGTTTGTGCTTTCTTTCCAATATTTAGATAGGTTAGGAGAGTCCATTTGATTTGAGTTATACATCATTTTAAAGCTTAAAGTCTGCTCTTTCAGAATATGGTCTTAACTAAAAATTCATGTCTGGCGACTTTTTGTTTGTTTTGAGGTGCATGGTCACATATTGTACATTTTGCTACTGAATGCCACTTCCGGCGGGGACATATATAACGCACCGCGTAATTTCTACTTTTCCTTGTTGAAATAGGTTTGCAATGCCTCAGTTCAGAAGATCATGTAGGAGGACTTTGGGTTTTATTTGTAGTTATTGTAGTAGTAATACCCAGTATCATATTAGGCTACTAATTATGTGTTCCAAAGGTGACATGTTGCAGGAATTTTGTACAGTAATATCTGATGCAACCACTCCACTGGTACTGCCCTGAGTTGTGGTGGCCTCTGTATGAAGTTCCGCTGATTTCTGCCATGATCTCTCATTGAGAAGGTTTGTATACTACATGATATGAGTGTGTCTCATAAGTAGACTTCCTATTACCCATGGAAGGAGCATTGAACAATGACTTGTGACAACATTTTGTCAGCTATCCCATATGATTTCCTGTGTTCTGGCCTCAACCACCTTCCAGTTTCTTATTAAGTACTTGAGAGCCTAATTTGTCGCACACATGTGTTGTCTTGGGCGTAAATTGAAAGTTGTGATTTTTCATTGTGGTAATTATAATTACGCTCGACAAGGAGCTGCTTTCTTTCAGACCTTTCTCCTAGGATGACTTGCTTGTAATGGCCAGCTGCTACCCAAAATGGCATGAAAAAGACAATATGGCGTGAAATAGACAAGAGCAGCAAAATAGTCTTTAAGGTCTGTCCCTGCTCCCCCTCCCCACTGCCTGATCTCCATCCCCATACACATCTTCTCTTTTCCGCCCCACCCGACCCCCAATCTGAGCTGATGAACCCTCAGAGTGGCCGTCAGTGGATGTGAACGATCCAGCTCCACACTGTTTGTTACTGTTGAGGTGGTAATCGTAGACGTCTGACATTTACTTCTCTGTGACTCTGATGCTAATACGGAAAATGATACTCGCATTTCTTCATTATGAGTGGAGGAATGGTGACAGTCGGAATGGCAGAAATTGAATGTGATGGTGTCCCTGCCTGCATCCATGTAGGTTCTGTTGGAAGGGCGATCATAAAAGACGTGAAAAGAGAGACATTAATGTTACTCTCAGACCACATGCCACAGAATGCATACAAGCACTTATATATCACAAAAATTCTACTTGGTTTTTTCACCCAATTTTGTAATTGCTATACATTTTAAGAGAATAAGATGTAATTTGTTGAAGTTTCACCTATAACGTGTGAAACTCAGCGCAAATGTGTTGATACTATTTTGCTTAACCCGTTGAGGACGAGTCCCGAGTATACTCGGGCAAGTGTTTATTGGAAATGCGTGTGGTAGCAAAGTCAGCCCATCCTCAACGGGTCAATTCCTTCTCTAGATATTATGTAGTCCCTGAGAACATACTTTTTAATTCAATTCAATTCAACTGAAATTTTATTTCCAATATCACGTTTGTCATCGATTCAGATTCAAATAAAACAAAACGTACAATATATTACAACAAAAAATGTGCATCTACAATCATGGAATTAGTTGTTCAAAATAATCAAGTTATTATGAGGTTGATAATGTAAGATTTACTTATTACTGTCATATACTTTTGAAGTCATGCCACAATGTCATATTTTCTCAAACAGGTAATCTCTGGTAAAGATAAAGGCATATGTTGTGCATGTGGACAGAATATGAAGGAAAATTCAAGAAACACTCACTTTTCATGACTAAGCCCAGAATCTGTAGAGATTCTGTGTGATGAAACTCTCCTGACTTCGGATGCTTGTCTCAAGATTTCTTGTATCTTTGCCAAAAACAGAGATGGCATCCCAACAATGTCTACAACCACTGTATAATCCTGGTATATCATCCCATGTTTAATTTTGAATATTTTTGTCAGATATATTTTGTGTTTTTACTTGAAAAGAAATGTTCATGAAAGTGACCTTACCTTTGCCTTTTTGTTAACATTTATTAACAGAAGAAAAAAAAAGACAGCAGGAGTGATGGCCAAATGCTATCCTAGGGGGAATCAAATTAGGCAGAATGTGACTTAAGAGCAGTATTACCAAGGGGGTTTTCTTAAAGCTAATCATTATGTTCTGTCTAAAACACTTCCATTAGTTCCCCTGCCATTCCATTAATGTGGCCTTCCAGTCCTATGGAAAACAGTCTTCCCCGGGGCAGAAAATGCACACAGGCCCTTGCCTCCCCCACCCCACCCACACTGGGACGTGACGAGCATACATGCGGGGAGAGAAGAATAAAAAGAAAACCAAAAACAAGAGACTCTGTAGAAGCCAGTGACTACATGTCACAGTTGTTGGCTTTTTGATGATGAAACTTTGTTGTTGTTGTTTTTTTTTTTCCTGTAGTTTATGCTATGTCAAGACTGTGAATCAGATTTATGCAACAATTGGGCCGGGGGGGGGGGGGGGGGGGTCAAAATCCTTCGGATTAATCTTTTTTTCATCTTCTGTTTAATCTTCCTTGGATTAAAACAGGTAAAGAACAAAACAGGGTTTTACCATATGGATCATCAGAAAGTAATCAATGAAATACTCAAACAGCTTCAAAAATGGGAGGGGGGGGTGAATATGTATTTACAGTGGATCTTGGAATACAGTAATGAGGTAGACATATATGCATACTAGCTCAGGACTATTGATACCATAGAAATAGATTACATTATCTGCTCTCCTTATATCCCACTTTTATCTATTGTTAGAATGTCACAGGTTGTTAAACAGCTCAATATATTTATGTCAATTGGCATAATATGTTAGAAACATAACTAGTTTGGTTTACTTTGGCTTGAAGTTCATCCTACCATAATTGTGAATGGTGAAGATGTTTGTGTGTTTGTGCTTCAGAGAACTTTTTAAATATTCATTGCATCTAAGCACTGTAGTTTCCAAAACGCCCCAGCCTGTAAAAGCCTATTAACTTCTTCTTGGTAGGGAGAGAGAGATAGACCATGGAAAGAGTGTGTATACTCTAGACCACCCTGTCATTGGTCAACAGTTATGGTCACTCACCGCCCAGCAACATCACAGTGTATTTAAATATTGAGAAAAACAAAATTGTTTGGAAATATTGAAACATTAGAAATTACAGTGTGTGACCTTTCCGTACACACTGCAGTAAAATATACTGATGTTATGGCACTAGGGAACATTTTAATGGTGACATATAACCACTGTATTGACTAATTTGGCAGTCTGCTGCATGCAGCTGATATGAAAATAACTTGGCCTGCTACATGTTGTATATGATGTGCACACTTAGCATGGGGCTTCTAGGAACTCTATAAATGGAAGTTGTGTGATGAAAATTTGTGAGTTTCTGCAATTAGGTTCACACTGCAAACAGAAACAGCAAGCTTCACCCACACTTCAAAAGAAAGAAAAGAAAAGAAAACACACACACACCCACACCCACACACTTCACGTCTTCACACTCTTCACGTGAGGAGAAATGATGTCATATGTGGGTTGTATTTGCGAATGCTTGCGTATTTGTAGTGTATGTTTGCATATATGTGTTGTGTGTGTGTGTGTGTGTGTGTGTGTGTATGTATGTATGTATTTTGTGTTGTGTGTTTTGATGAATTATGTATTCATATTTAGGCCTGTGTATTGAGCAAGATTGCTGTGTCTTTGTGTTTGTGTGTATGAATTGCCATATGCCTGTGCACATGTGTGCATATACTATGGTATTTGTGTGTTACATGCTATGGTATATAAGTGTGTGTACATGCATCTATAGGGTGTTAATTGGGACCTATGTCAAAGAATCATATTGTAGACATTGTGCAGTGCAAAAGAACTGAATGAGCCTGTATTCTTCCTTGGAATTTCATAGAGCATTGCTTCATTTTATATTTTTGATTTTCGAATTCCATAATATCTAGAGAGCACTCATGAAAATTACATGAACACAGTGATTGCCATCAATTTTTGTAATTGTAAAAGCAGAAATTGCTCGCAATAAATTCTTTTTGCACTCGGCCATGTAAGATGGATTAAGCCTGTTTTTTATTCCACAGACAGCCATGAGAATTGAGCAAGTGCTTCAAACAGTTCACTGCTGTCATGATGGTTAAGGTCTTTTGGCAGCACATACTAAGTAAAAGGTTACTGATCTGCACTACGATAGCAAATTCACTCATCTGCACAATACTAGCGAACATGGAGAAAGCTACAAATAACAAGAGTTATACCCCTACAATATTATATATAGTTTGTAACCATGAATGCAGCCTAACCCAATGAAACGTAAACATTTAGTGTGGTACCTGTATGTGCATCGTTCAAATGCGAATTCAGTGCATGCACAAAAAATAGACAAAAAAGTCACGTTTTTAATTTTGTGCTTGTTTCATGTCACACAAAATTTGCGAAAATTTCCTCAATACAATAAATACATGACATTGCGTGATACCTTGCTCAGTGCAACATGTGTGTAACTATCACCTAGAGTGTAATTTATGACTCACTATTCAATGTGGGCCAATACCACAGGAAAGAAATTGCTATAATCACAAGATCTTTTAATGATGTCATCACCTTTTGTCTTTGTGTCTCCAGGTTTGGTTTGAGGGACTGCTGTCAATAACACACAATGTCAAGGCCAACAATGTCTGCCCTATGCAGAGTCTACAAAAACAGTGAGTTCTTCCAGATAATAAGCATATTATTATCAAATGTTTGAATTTATTTTGTAGAACTTATAATTTTCTTAGCTAATTGTAAGTCATTCAGATATATATATACATGAGCCACAAAAAGAAGATAAAATACATTTTATTCAAAACATAGCATTTTCACTTTTTTGAAACAGCAATTGGTATATATTTTACTAATTCTAAATTAATTCATCATGATTAAAGATAGTAAAAAGTTTTGGTACCTCAAAAGTTTCCCTGAATTTCCGTGTTTCAGGTTAAAGTACCTTTCATATAACTAACACTGTGAGACTTACTCGCCCCAAAGTGCTCTCATTTCTTAGTAATCATGCAATTAACTGCGACCAGCAGCCCCATACGCATAGCGTAATGGGGCTTCGCATTGTAGCATTCAGAATCATGACAGATTTAGTATCGTGGGTAAATATCAACTTAAAATCCAAATAATTCTTCAATTTGAAGACTTACCAATTAAGTTGAAGTGTTGAAAACAGGCTTCGGGCAACGTTTGGTTCTGCCAGTAGTCCCTTTCTGTTCGAATTGATGACTGAATGTGACTCTGTCGAGAGGACCTTGGGAGAGCTACATACACTGATTACTACGGCCAGCGCATACGCACACATCACATGCGAACAAATTTCAAATCCATGAACGGATAAGATGTTTGTGTGCGCATGCGCTGGCCGTCAATTCAGTGTAGCTCTCCCAAGGTCCTCTCGACCGAGTCACATTCAGTCATCAATTCGAACAGAAAGGGACTATTGGCAAAACCAAACGTTGCCCGAAGCCTGTTTTCAATACTTCAACTTAACTGGTAAGTCTTCAAATTGAAGAAATTTTTGGATTTAAGTTGATATTTACCCGCGATACTAAATCTGTCATGATCCTGTAAGCTACAATGCGAAGCCCCATTTAGCTATGCGTATGGGGCTGCTGGTCGCAGTTAGCTACTCAGTATGCGTATGGGGCTGCACACTGCTGGTCGCAGTTATCATGCAATAATGGTTTTGTACAATACGTGTACTACCTCGCCGCCGTACGGCGGCGGCTCTGGTACGAAACCATTATTGCATGATTACTAAGACATGAGAGCACTTTGGGGCGAGTAAGTCTCACAGTGTTAGTTATATGAAAGGTACTTTAACCTGAAACACAAACTAAGACAAGGAAATTCAGGGAAACTTTTGAGGTAATACCAAAACTTTATATTATCTTTAAGTGTATATTTCTTGATGCATTCCCCTCTCTGTTAGGAGAAATTGCTTCAAAGAAAGGATTTTTGTGACTGAAAATAGTGAAGCACAGTGAAAAGCATGCGACAAATTGGACAAATACAAGGAATAGGTGACCATTCTAATGTCAGAAAATGAACTGTTTTGGTGGCCCATATACATCTCAAAGTCTTTTCCAAAATACTCTGACTGAACTATCTTGTAACCTGGCTCCTTGAAAGGTATTTTCTGTTCATTAAGTTTTTTTTTCTCAAAAAAGATCCTGTAATTATCTCATTTATACAGATAGATGACAAAAGTACAATTATAGTATTCAAGACCATGTGTTTATCAAAAACTTCCCAATACAGATGAAGTCATTCTTTTATGTATATTAAAAACACTATAAGTTTTGTCGTTTGTGACAGAAAAGAAGGAGTGATATTTTGGAAGGGACATTATAGTCATAAAGCTAATATTGTATTATCTGTTTGTGTGGCCATGAGGATATCAAACTGGAGGATAGTTCAAGTAAAAGTTGCAGTAATGTCATTTTCCTAGATTCTTATTTTATGTCATTACAAATATCTTCTTATTGTGCTCTTTTGATACCACAGATTTCATTTAACCTGTAAGGGTATTCTTTTTGTAATAGTAGACGTTACTGGAACAAATAGGGTCAGTGAGAGGAAAACTGGGATCAAGAGAAAAATGTCATGTTTATAAAAAGAAAAATTACTTTTAAAGAGGAACATTTGCTGATATCGCATTCTATCAATCTTTAAAGAAAATGAAATTGATCGATCCACTCATGGAATTCAGTAGTCAAGTATAGAATGTAAAAGTGCCTTTGAATAATGAAATCTGGTTGTGAAGTATTTTAGAATGTGGCATAAAAGCTGAGATATTGTATTATGAAAAACCCTTTCCTGTGCAGCTGGATGAAAATCTGTTTTCAAGTAAACCCCAGCGGACGGATTCCTGTCAAGAATCTAACGAGAACCTTTGCGTCGGGCAAAACAGAGAAGATCGTCTTCAAGTCCCTTGATGAACTAGGGCTACCCTCAGGCAAGGTAGGAATCGAAAAGGAAAATGTCATTGATACATTCTTGCATATGTGTATGTGTGTGTGTGTGTGTGTGTGTGTGTGTGTGTGTGTGTGTGTGTGTGTTTCTCTTTGCCTTCTTTTTGCCCTGTCTGTATGCCATCTCCCTCTCTTCACTCAATTTCTTCCATGTCGCTATTCTTCTCATCTCGTTTTGACCATCCTGACATTGTTTTCCTTGTTATTAGAAATCTTTTGCTTCTGTTTCATTTATGATCATCAGGAGTCATCCACCCTTGTTACCCTTAACCCTCAAAGTATTAGCTGTTTGTTCATCAGCCTGTCCAATCCTTCTTTGACATGCTTTGATGATGTGCATGGTTTCACCCCTCCGTCTTGTGAGAACCGTATTTCTTCCAATAGGTTATTGTTTATCGTTTGCTCCGTATCTGTCAGGCCAGTCACCATTTATCACAATACTATACTCTCCGGGTCTATCTTGTTTATGCCTTGCTCTATCCTCCTCCTCCTCCTCCTCCTCCTCCTCCCCATCCTCCCCCGCTTTGCTTTGACATTGCTCTGTATATGAGGACACACCCTGTCTTGGAATCTACACAGGATCAGTGTACTGAATATGTTATCAGTATTGTGCCACACCCATATATTTTGTACCTCTTCTTTCATCTCCATCAGTATGCAGTCTCAATGGCTCATGAGAGAGATGTAGCGCCATTGGAGCTCACTTTGGGTTGGGCAATTATTCCCTCTCCACTTTCCTTTAGCAATTTTCAAGAAAAATACCACTGTTCGCAAGAGAAGGGGTTAAGTGGGGATGGTCAATAACCAAACCTCGCTTAACCTTTAAATGTAGGGGGCATGAGAGAGGTGAGCTTCATTTGATTGGCAGTTTGACATTATCATTACCTCGTAGGGCGGTGAACACTACTCGTCTGAGTGTTAGCAGTGCTCTTTTCACATGCCAAGAAATGAGGGCATGTTCTTCAGGACCTGCTGCTTGTGTTTGCATGTAGATTCAGAGAGGTATATCCAAAATAGCTGAAAGGAAGAAAACAAATACTTGACCCTGTTACTTCAAAAAACATCATGTTTGCGTATTTTGTATTTCGATAAATCTTAATGAAGAGGTTTTGATCAGGTACAACATTTCTTATTAATGATGTGCCTTATGGTTTTAGACAGGTCAGATGAGCAGCAACATACAAATGCTGATAGGAACTGCATCTTTTGTTGTAAATGTTTGTGCCTAGTATCACTGTCAACACAGACTCTTAGCTATAGCTGCCTGATGCTACCAGCCAAATGATGAAAAAAAAAAAGAAGTCTGTAAGGATTTTGTTGCCTTTTTACTGTTTGCTTTTGTTTGATTGGCTCATAAATTTGTGTGCTAGGGCATATCAATTTCAAGTTAGCTTTAGATCATTCGCTCTCTTTCTCTCTCACTCTCTCTTTGCAAATGTGCTAGTTTATGCCTTTGAATTTTTGTTCACTTATTGGGTTGAAGCGCAGAATGAAGGAAAACTCTAAATTTCAAATTGAATTCATTGTTGGTGAAGGTCAGGACTGGTGATACCTTCTCCATAATGGGCATTAGATTGCACAGAAAATGATGACGGCATTGTTTCTACACTGAGCAGGAGGAAAAGAAATTCTTCACATCAAAGACAAGTTTATGCATGGTAGCAGGCGGCAAGTTCTCCACATCAGATAGTCCAAATTTGGGCATAATGAATGAATTATCCTCTCGCCCCCCAAGAGTACCCAGCCAGCCGACATTCATCACCCTCATTGGCATATGCGGAGCAAAAATTGGCGGGATTGAGTCAAAAAAAGTGACCTCCAAATTGGGGGGGGGGGGGTGTATGGAAAATAGGTCGGTTGGATCAAGCTAAAGAGGATCCCTCTTTGCAGAGATGGTTACTGTATCCAACGGGGCAAACTTCAAGGGGAGATGCATGCAGAATAATGCATGATGGTTTTCTTTGGGAGAGAGTGCCCGGAAGAATCGGGATGCAGTGCAATCAATTCTGTGGGGATTATTGGCAGTGAGGTAGGAAATGCGTTTAGAAGAATGTTGTTGAGCCCTATTAGCCCAGCTTGATCTTGCTGACCAGGCAAGACAGTGGGGTGGGGGGGGGGGGAGGTAGGTGATGGAAAGGTTCCATTTCTCTTTCCAGATACATGCATTTTCAAGAAGGGGATATAGGAGATACATAAAGGGGGCTGCACAGAGTCGGATCCATTTTTTTGTTCAGGCCAACTTCATGGGTTATATTCTTTTCTGAAGTAAAAATGTTAGGGATTTAAGTCAAGGTCAAACCATTTTTTTGTTGTCTTCTGATCGATGTCAGTCAAATTGACTTTTTTTTAATTCTATTTTGTCTTGACATATAGTGTATTTCTGTTTTGCTTTGTCAAATGCTTTTATGTATTGATGTTTTTTACCGAATTGAATTTCTTGAAATGTAGATTTTGAATCATGAAGCTCGAAATACTCATTCCACAACAAACAAAGCAAAAATTATGATCAGAAGGGCAAACATGCACAAACACACTACTTTTTAAATGAACTGCTCCTGGGTTTGTTTTTTTTTCTAAATGATAATTACTAGAGTGATGATTGCACTATCATAGACAGGGAATAAACACTATTCTGTAAGCATCTCTGCAGTGATATAATAGTATGTGTGTAATTCTGATTTTATATCAAGATTGTAGCCTTTAAAAAAAGAATAAAAATATATGAGGTTCTACTCAGTGAGACATTAGTTGATACCAGTTTCCCAAATTTAGCATAATGGCCTGAAATTGCATATGAGCACAAAATGTTTTGAGAAGGTGCTCAACATGTCAACACAGCTATTGCTGTGTCTGAGACATATAAACATCTTTCAAAATATGATGTATGGATCCAATTACAAACAGAGTAAAATAAGATGGGGGAAAGACTCGCCTGAAGTGAAAAACACATCACCAGTTTCTTTAAAAAAAAGAAAGTGAAGCCTTTTTGCATTTTATCATGGAGTTTGTAGCGTTGATTTTATGTTATCTGGGATATTTACTTGAATCAATTCAAAAATCAAACAAACCTAGAACACCTTATGAGGCAAAGTACTGCTTGCTTGGTTGTTGT
Source organism: Diadema setosum (assembly GCF_964275005.1). Lineage (NCBI taxonomy): Eukaryota > Metazoa > Echinodermata > Echinoidea > Diadematoida > Diadematidae > Diadema > Diadema setosum. Next base: position 4,429,919 of record NC_092685.1, read on the forward strand.
CATGCATAACAACTATGGTCATTATGCAGTGTGGCTAACCTTGAAAAAAAAAGTGATGTCACATAGATGTGTTGATATGAAAGAGAAAAATAAGAAAACTTTGAAGTGCAGTACATAACTATAGATGGCTTCTTTAATGCTCAACAGAGTCCAGTAAAATATGTGTTGCAGGAAGGAGGCAGACACTTGACTGTTTACAGCTGCTAAGACGATGCTAAATATGGACTAGTAACCCTCTCTTAAGCATTCCCATGTAAATTTTAGGAAGCAAAATAAAAAAATCAAGATGTCACCTAACTTACCATGTTTGAAAGTTTTTGCAGGGTGTCAGATAACTTTTCATTATTTTCTGTATCATGTGCATCTTACTAGGTGGAAATAATGAATAGTAATTCTTATCATAAATTTACATATTTCTCAAATGGTTGCTTTATTATGATATATATATATATATATTTTGCGTATCTCATACATCAAAGCGAGACTAAATATGATGGATATGATTGTAAATGATGGGAGGTACATTGATTCAGTATGGAGGAGAGATTAAAAAGTTGTGACAGTAATGGTATATACAGTAAGGAATGTATAAAGACACAGGGGGAGATAAAGGGATGTGTGACATTTTCGCTCCAAATATGAGTGCTTTCCAATTTACTCACCCCTTATTCAGTGTTGTTGCAATTAAGGAGTCAGTTTGTGTGTCATGTATAAAAGGAATGTACTTTTAATGTCAAAGCTTTAGCAGTAGACTATGCCTTGGATTCTTTTTGAAGGCCTTTTCTGTTTTGCTTTGTGAGGATGAGGAGGAAAACTAGGCCCCGTGTGCTGCTTTGTAGGCCGGGTATTGTGACTTCCCTTTCATAGCGTTGGCTCATAGACTTGAATGCTCCTAAGATGTCTCTGCAATATGAGAATACCCTTTGCAAAGACATAACCTCATTAGCAGAAACCTCACCATGATAAGATTCCACTATTTCCATAGCAACTGGATCAATTCACTCTATTGCCACCCAGGCGCATCCTTCAGATTTAGTAATGTCCCTTCACTCACTGCTTTGTACTCACACTTACCTCACTTGTGAGTTTGCCCTCTTTCCTATCTGAGTTATATTGTTACATGCAATATTTGTAACTCAATCCCTCTGTAGAATTGAGACGAGTGGCTTCACTAGCCGTGTTGGAGAAGCATCTAAAGACATGATTATTTTCAGAGTGGTGGATATATCAAGTGTGTGAGCACTTTACTTCTTGATGAAAAATACAAACAAGCCTGCTAAAAGGTTATGGTCTACTTAATTCATTTTGCAATTACTCATGTACAGTGACATATGCATCAAAATATTGACTTCTTTTTATTGTGGTAAATAAATGTTTACTGACTTATTACTTCCTGCCTATGGATGTTTGAGACTTACGACAAAAGAATAAAAAGGTGTCACAAAGATAAAAAACAAAGCCTTAGTAAAGTGTTTGCAATAGAAATTTTCATGTAAGATATTAATCAGACATGTGATCATAAAAATGAAATATGCAAATATCATTATATTTGCAATGGTATTGAACAGCCAAATCAAAATAATACATAAACAAAACAAACCTGCTGATATATCCAAGTATGTAACACTGATGGGATCTTTCTATTTAGCAGATTTATGCACCATACATATGGTGCAATGCTGTGAATCATTATTATCATCATCATCATCATCATCATCATCATCTTACAATGTACCTGCACTCATGTAAAGTCATTTCTCTGCTGCTGTGAACTTCAAAGAAAAGTAAAATTTGGCAGTCCTGTCCTTGAAATGGTTATGCCAGACCACTCTTGGCCTAGAGCACTTACTGCTTTTCCTCATTTCAAACATCTTTCTTGATCCAACATCTATGAGGATAAACATGGTACAGTATATAAACAAGATACAAGTGTATCTTGTTGCAGCAGTATGTTGTTTGTACATGTATGTGCATTGTGCAGTGTGTAACTTGGATCCAACACAAATTGGAAAGCATCTTGAATATTGGTAACTCTATTGAAATGAGATGATTTTTGAAGGAAGGCGTTATGAAAATGATATCCATTCCATTCATCTTTGACTCTCCCCCCCCCCCCCCCACTTCAAATTGGGGAGGGGGGATGCAACATTTGATTAAAGTTATCAACTTCAGGTGTTCTTTTTAGAAAAATGTTTTCTCGTAAAGATCATCAACTTTTCAGAAAGTTTGTTCAGTGATATATTGCAAAGAAAAGTTTGCACATCAAAATGATTTACATGTCACTTGTTAGTGCACTTCCTTCAAAAAAACAAAAACAAAAACAAAAAACAAACAAACAAGATGGATCCTCTTCCATTAATATTCTGTGTTTGTACCATTCTGCCCAACATACAAACCTTGTCTCTGTTTCTTTGTGCTGTGTTCATGACATTTCCTCTAATGGAAAGGAAAAAACTATAACCATTTTTCAGCCCAAACTTACGACTGAAAACTGAGACATTGTGAGATATATGCCAAGTAGAGAGAGTTGTCCTGCGGTGAATAGTGGAGCAGTGGGTCATGCTGGTTCACATTTAATTGAATTCATCAAATATTCATACACGTGTGTTTGCCCAGGAGGAGATATTAACAATAAACAGTCCATTCTGGTGGCCTTGCATAATCCATAATATATCAGTGGATATGACCACCCACGCACAATTATCATCAATCTTGCGGTGGTTATTTCTCTTGTGTGTCCTGTCATATGGAAAGTCATTTGCCAGCAAATGAGGCTTTTTTTTTTTTTTTTTTTTACATTCTTTCCATAAAACTTCTGAATGTGTGGCAGTTTGTACATTTTGACATCAGTAGTGTCGATTTAAAACACCATGCCACGCTCAGAAACATGTAGAACAACCATAGATTGGTTTGTTATTCAGACATGTATCGCTTTTCTTATGCAATGGGTGACCATCTAAAAATGACAAATATGTGTGTTGTTCACAGTGATGTATGTAGAAGATTTTCTCATCCTTTCTGAGGTAGGTTTTTCGAAATGGGACAAAATAATTATCCCTGCAAAGCTTAAGAGTCTTGAGGATGTATAGAATTCTAGAGCCAAGAAATCCCTGGTTTGCATGTTTGTTAGGGCTCATCAAGATGGGACATGATAGGACCACCAACACATCCTTAGCTGATGAAATTCTTGTGCCTCAGTCAAACCTTATCCAATGATGACTATCAGAATAAGATATGAACTAACTCCGCCATCGCTGTGTGCCATTATTATCATGACTTTATAGGACAGGTTCAAATGCTTTGTTTTTAATCACAGGCACCCAAATAAACAAACAAACACACATGTACACATGCACATACACCCATACACATGGTACACATACTCTCCCTAACACACACACACACACACACACACACACTTGCACCTCTTCAGTGCATCTTTCTTGTATCATACCATTTCCAAGTGGTTCTTGTGGTTGAAAGGCTACACCTCCACACTGAATGCCGAGAGAAAAGAACTGTTACCAACCATCCCAATGTGGGAAACAATTGGATCGATGGATAGCGCAAAAGGGGTTTGTAACCCAAGCCGTTACCATCCATTCAGATTGTAAGAACGCGAGTCTTGAATATGTTTGAATAGGTTATGACCCAAAGACACAGCACCTTTGGGGTTCAAGTATTTATTCTAGATCTCTTCTTTCACTGAGAAAGCTGTAGCTCCATGGTTACCAACGCAACAGCTGGAAAGCTAGCAGCTGATTGGATATTGTGTGTCTGTTGCTATGAAACTGTAAGTTTATGTTTTTTATCTCTTGGGCTCCAGATCATAGTGTGTGCATTGGAGCCAAAGGTATGTTAGAGGTTTCCAGAAACCACTATTCAAGGAAACCAAAACCTTGACATATATTTCACAGTCATGTGGAAAGAACAATTTACGTAATGTTGACATTACTACAAATAAAATTTACATTAGAAAGCCAGTTTCCTGACAAGGTTTGTAATTATCTACTATTGAATAGCAGAAAATAAGAAATCATTTCTGGAGTCAGCTTCATGTGTTGTTTTTGCATTAGACATTTCTACTAATAAGACATACAGGAATAGGTTTTATTGTGCGGTGTTACATTGACATGATGCCAATATACATAGAGAATGTTCAGATTTTTTTTTTTTTCATTCTGTACATTCCACATATGAACCAGAGAAGATAAGTCAGCATAGCCATCTTCACCCAGGCAATTTGTATCATTTTCTTGTGCAGTGGACCATTCCCTTTTGCATTTATCATTTTACTCCTTTGATTTTCGATATCAAACTCTTACTGCACTACTCAAACCCAGTTTGCATCATATATATCAGCTCCTCTTATATTCTGTTTTTAAACACTCTCTTCCTGTACCCTTATCACTGCTCTCACATGGCAGCCTTTAAAAAAAAAAAAAAAAAAAAAAAAAAAAAAAAATCTCTAAAAAGTATATTTCTTTTTACTATCTTGTCAATTCTGTTCCGTCATCATGAGACATAACTGTATATTTGTATTTTCTCTTACTGGTATATCACAAAACTTTTTCTGTGCATTTCAGTCTGTTTATTCTTTCTCTGTCTCAGACTCTCTCCATAAATGCACTCTCAGATGCACTCACTTTCTGCTTTTATTTTTCTCTCCTTGGCATAGTGTCTCCCACTTCCCCCCTCTCTCTCCCCTTCTCCTTCCTACCTAAACAAACATCCATTCCGTGTCCCGTAAGCAGGTGTATTGGTTTCACGACTGACATCCAAGGGAGACGCATGGATCATTTATGCTCACATGTGCCTTCCCGAGCACACACACACACACACATACACACACACACACACACACACACACATACACACACATACACACCCTCACTACCAGTGCATGCAAGAGCTGTTCGTCTAATGTACCTTTGGTGTGAAAACCAAATCTCCTGTGGGAGTCGCTACATTTACGCCGACTGGCGGAGGATCGGTAGCAGATTTCCTCGCAGACTGCCAGTCATGTGTGAGCTTTGATAGCCAGAGTCCCCTGTCTGTCCTGAGATGCATCTAGACCAACATCACCTGAGCGTAGTGCAACAATCCCCTGTGTATTACTTGAGACTTCACTCTGTACAATGCCTTTTCTTGATACACATCTGTGCCTGGATCTGTGTCTAGAGGTGTTTACACTCGGCTTCACAGAAATACAATTTCATCTGCCGTGTGTAAAATTGCTATTGAAATGAAAGTGGCAATACATGACACACACTCTTCACAGTTTCAACCTGTAAGGTGCTTTTAAAAAGAGATTGAGAAAGAAGGAGAGAGAAAGAAAATTGCAGCAAGTTCTAAAGTCCAAAGTATATCATTACCATTGGGACCCCGTTTGTGTGTACAATGAGAACAGCTTTATCATGGTGGTTTATAATGAGCTAAAAATAATGATATACATAACAGTATAGCACTTCCAATTAACGAATATTATTCTCTGGAAAGGTAAATGCCAACAGCTCCTAAATGCAAAGGACATCTGTAAAAGAACAAGATATAATATACCACATTCTTTTGAGCATATCATCTGTTGTTATTGTTTCTCTCTCATTTTGCTGTTTTTGTTGAAAATAAGAACAAAATCAGTTCGTTCACACATATGAAAAATTTTAGCTGAATTAGAAATAGTGTACATTTATATGAAGGTGTGGATAAAATAACACAGGCTGTTTATAGAGCCGATATTTTTTTCCTTGACTTACATTGTTGGTCTTCCAAAGCAGAGTGACAATTTGAGGAAGAAGAGATCCTTGTTAAGGAGCTGCCCAGCTGAGTGATGTAATTTGTGGGAATTATTCATTGAGTGGTATGACCTCCATTCTACACCTCTCAAACTGACCCAGATGTGTAAATAGTCATTCTATCCTCCCTATTCTATATCAAGACTTGCATACAGCCATGTCCGATAAGATCAACTTTATTTGAAATACAACAGGTTTCTAAACAAATTGTCATTAATTCAATGAGAAAAACGTGTGCATGATTTAAAAAAAAAAGACAACAGAAACCCCACTTAAACCTGTTCATAAAAGACTGTTATGCTTTTATTTCATGACCAAAAATTTTTCTTCCCCTTCTTCTGGTTTAATAGCAGCTTCTAGACTTGATTTGTATAGTAGAAATCTGAAAGTTTTTATTTCTATTATTTTTCTTTTTGGTTGAATTTGTCGTTGATATGTTTGGTCCTGTAGACTAGTCATTTTGTCATCATTTTCATGTTTTTAAACTAATTTCCAATGGTTGCAGTTCCTTTTAAGTGATTCTTGTTTTACAGTGAACACTTTATTCCATTTGTTGTTGTTGTTGGTTTTTTTAATGCACATGTTGGTAAATATTTAAAAAACAGAAAACATTGAATAGATAAGTATGTGGTGTATATTAACACCACGGTAGAGATATGGAATGTGGTTCCGCATGCATGGAACATACTTTGATGCATGGCATACTTACAGATGTATCTGATCAATCAAATGTGGTTCTGCTGATTTGAATAAGGCACTCCTGGAAGCATTCATCATGAAATATCATTGCATTTAACCCTTTGTATGTCTTGAATACCAGTTAGCATAGGAAATCCCATAGCATTTTACACACTGTCCTAAATCCCTGGCAAAGGAAGGATTCTGAGCAAAATGAGCATACTTGGGGAAATTACTGCCTGCGTGTACCTGCATGATCAGTCCGCCATGTTATGGATCTAAGTTAGAGAAGGAAAATGATATGCGCACACAATAAGGTTTATGACACCGTGTCTAAAGTATACCTGCAAAAGTCGTGATTAAGTGATATGCATTTGAAATAAGCATTTTATTTGAGGTGAGGTAGGTCTATCCACACTTTCTATTTGTAGAGGGAAATATGACAGAGAGAAAATAGAATTTCATTTCCCCTACAAGCATGACCCATGACACCAAGAAAGTAGACACCGTACCTGCCTTCTGTCATAGCAACCACTATACTGCTTTACCACTCCACCACTGATCTCTAGAAATTAGTCACAATTTCCCAATACTTAATTCTTATTGGTCAATTCCACAAGGAGTTGATTGCGCATGGTCTTGTCTGTCCTGTTTCTTTCTTTGCACTGGTAAAGTGTAATGTATTTCACTATGATGTACTTAAAAGTAGAAAGGTGATAGTTCTCCAAATAGTGCCTTACACTTTCATGTTCAGTGGTTGTCATGTTGTTTGATTCAGGCATTCAAAAGAAAGAATGAAGACTAGTGATTCATAATGTGATATATATATATATATATATATATATATATATATATATATATATATATATATATATATATTTGAGAGAATGTTGAGAATCTATCCCTGTGATTACAGGAAATTTGTTAGCCTCATATAGAATCTACAGGGATTTTAGAATCTTGTAGGGAAAAGGTAAAACCTTTGACCTCCTCAGATTTAACTTTACTTTTGTCTATTGTATCAACAAAATTGCATTGATTGTTCCTTGGAAGGTGACACATTAGACTGAAAACCTACAGGTATTTTGAAGATTGTGCTTCTGAATACACCAGGCCTTTTGACTCAAGTGACCATGGAGATATAGGGCTCTTGGGTGACAGTTGAATAACAGGCCATTGACTAGAAGAAGGAGGAGTGATCTTGGAGTGGAGGGAAGTTGTGAAATGGGATCAGCAATCTTCTTACCACCTCATTCCTTTTGAAGCCACCTTTGGGTACCTCACAGGCAACTATTCCCTGAATTAGATCCTATAAGCAAGGACTCAAGCAAAGTTTTGAATGATGTCCATGTGCAATTGGTGAATATTGTCTGTCGGATGTGAATGCTGACAGATATATCACAGCATCATGTGGTGATGCATCCTGTCTGAAAATGATGGATAGACCACCATCCTATAGGGCAATCTTATGTAAAATCTCAGTTGCCAGTCCTTAAGAATGCCACAACTGGAAAGGCCTGGCGCCATTGTGCACTGGCGGCAGCCTATGACACAACCAAATATACCTAGTCTCACACAGAATTTCTCTCGTGTGTATTTCCTATTCTTTGAGTGATTATTGTCAATCTTTCTTGACAGAGCATTTCTAAATTCCATGCTTCCTGTCTAGCAGAGCAAGCCAAAGTTAGAATCATGGCTTTAGGGCTGATTTCCTGGCATGGGATCCTACTCACTCCTTTTCTCCTACATCTGAGGGAGCTGTAAGGAAGCTGGCCAAGGCCATCTGAGAGAGGGAGCATGACGTAAATGACGTTAATAGCTTCACTTTTCAGTGCCTTCCTGGAATATTGCAATTGACAAAGTGATGCAAGAGGAGCAGATGAGTTTTTCACATGTGTCGTTATTCTAAGCCTGTCCTCAAGCTGGTTGCTATGGAAATGAGAAGGAAGTTGGTGCTTTGCCTTTTGTGCCTCCTGTAGTACCTCAATTCTGATCACAAAGTGTGTGATCTTAGTATACTTCATGACAAAACAACAACTACCAAACCAAACCAAACCCCCAAACCACTGCACATGGCCAGTCCCACATTTTCATATCCTTGTTCATAGTTTATGGTGAAAGTGCTGAGTACAAATTATGTTTGTACATCCATTTTGCGTAGGTGATCAAAAAGTATGTGAAAGGACATAAAGCATTGAAGGTTGTTTCAGACTGGAATGTGTTCTGTAGAACCAAGAAAGATAGGTTCATAGGTAATCTATCACATTGTTTGATATGCATAGAGATATTATATTTACAGAATGAAGTATAACTGAATGAAAACAAAGGCATTCTCAGAAAACGAGTAGAAATTTCTCATAATATTTGAAACTTTCCATTTCCAAAAGGTTGTGAAGATTTGTTTTGAAGGTGGCATGCAGTGTATGCTATTATCATGGAGGTGATAGGGAAGGAAAAGAGACAAGAATCTCTTCGCTCTACCCATGCTCCTTGCTGCCAAGAAGTTATGCGTTCTATCGCAGGTGTTAATAAATTGCTCTAAAACAAAAGACAGCACTGCTGTTTAAATATGCATCATTTCTAAAATACAACATAATAAATAGCCATCAGTAATTTGCTGTCCTCTTCAATATTTTCGGTAGCAATTGTTGAGTGAGCAAAGAATATAGGACATGCAAAGAAAATTTGTAAAAATTGTACTTCTTTAACTGTATAATGCTACTAGACATGCAGATACACACAATAGCCAATACTTAATTGGGAAGATTTAACATTCGAGTACTCAACCTGGCAAACAATATTATGCACAAATGTGCGCGAGATCGTTCTATGTTAACTTTTTTATGAGATACTAATACTCCCCTTTTCAGTTTGGGGGTATTGATAACAAGGAGATTTTAAGAAAAACTTAAAATAGTTCTGTACAAGATTATCACCAAGTTCCATACAGGATTTTAAAATGTCCTCTGAAGCACAGCTTAAGATTGATAAAACCAAGAAGCTCTTCTTTGGTCTCTATATCCAAACTCTGTGCAGAGCAGCTTGGAGCATGGAACATCAAAGCTAGCAAAATGCTGAGCATTCAATTGTCATGTTATAGAACCTACACATAAATTTGTACATATTGCAAAGAGATTCCACTCCTTTTCTGACCCCTCTGTGTTATGATCCTGTATGTCATGTAAAATTAAGAGGCTGAAAGAAATATGTAGGCTTCTTGGAAGAGACCTTTTTTAACTTTGACTGTGAAGAGTAAATTTTTGCCTTGGAGAAATTTTACATTTAAGTGTATTTCATCAGTATGCAAACTGTAAGTACAAGTAATGTAATTGTAGAAATTGGAAATCAGACCTGTCCAGTTTAATTTGCAAACAAATCAACAGTTGAGACAGTCACATTTTCCACCCTATCCTCGATTTTAGAAGAATTAAATTGTTATATATTTCAATTCAGCTGGGGTAATCTGAACTTTTGATAGTCAGCTAGGGACCAGGGGGTAGATGGCTGGAGACCTTTCACTGAGAGGCTCCAATTGGCAGCCGTGGGGAAAGAGTGGGGGGAAAAACAAAGCAGAAAACAATCGTTCAATTATGCAGGAAGCCAAGAGAATATTAATTCCTCTCCCAGAATAATTCCAGGCTTGAGGGAGGAGAAGAAGGGAGCTTCTTTCTACCAAGCTTTTAGTAGTGTGTGTGGTCAATTTACTGACTGCCCAAATACCAACTAGCAGATGAAGTGTTCCCGGCGACAGAGATGCCTTTCTGGAAGAGAGAATTGCATCGCAGGAGAAGGCTCAGCTTTGAGAGTTAGAGGCGACATTCATCAATGGCGTCAATTCTTGAGCGTGATATATCATGATCACTTGAGTCAAGGAGTGAGTGATTCTCATCAAAAGTTTCTTGATCAGAGACAGTTCAGAAAATCTTCCAGAATATAGTTGGCACTCTGTGGAATTATCAGAGTTTAAAACATGGAACAGGGAAAGAGAACATGACAAAATGCCACCATGTAACTGAGTGTCTTGTTGTTCCATTTTTTTTAAAGGACTAGGAAAGAATATCTTTAAGTATCTGTGGCGTAATCATGAATATTGGCAGTAAATTTGATGTTTAGTGATTTCCTCAAAGAACAAATTCCTTAACCTGTTGAGGATGAGCTATAACACACATTTCCCATAGACACATGCCGAGTATACTCGGTACCAGTCTTCAGTGAGTTAAGGAACAGTGTCCTAAGAGTCTAATCTTGGCCAACTGCATGCTTGCAATACAAAGGATATTTTTCCAGGATTTGTTGATCTTGCAGTAGCCCTCTCTTAAATACTACCATCTCTTTTGACATGGCCAGACGAGTGCTGTCTAGCTCTAGCATCTGTCAAGTAGTGGATTGACCTGATCTTTGGTCAGGAAATGCTGGATTTCCTTTCCATTTCATATCTAGATACAATGCGTACCTTCCACTTACCATTGAGATATCATGTACTTGAGCACTGTATTGTGGCAGGCCATATTCTGCTTCTACTTCATACCACTAGGGGTTATTTTGGGCATCAGCGTACACTCGTCAAAAATGTGTCTTGAACACTGCTTGTGCAATCACTTATGTGATGGACATAAGTGTGGCATTGAATCTGGTGGATGATCGAAATAGGCAAATCTGCCACCCACTCTACAAATATTCCGAGATGGTGCAAGCTATTGTTCGGTCATAAGAAGAGGATTTTTCGAAGACAGTTGTTTGCCTTTAAAAAAAAAAAAAGTATGACATTCTCTTCTGTGGACAATAATACCTCTATTAGAGAATAAGAATGGAAATCCTAGTAAAGTCTAGATTTCTAATGACCTGGAGGGCCATGGCCTCCTGTTTGCTGTTGCTAGGAGACAGTCTTCGTAGCAGGTTGGTATGCTGGAAAGTATCTTGGAGTGGAGTAGTAGCAAGGTCATCTGTGCTAATTGATTGATGGGTGGATGCTAGCAGTGCTTGAAGGCACTTCTTATGTCAGAGTCAATTTTGTTTTCGAAAACAAAAATGTGTCTACTCAACTGACTTCCAATCGGGCAGATTTTATTTTATTTATATATATTTTGTCCACTTCAAGACAGGGTTGTGTTGTCATTATCTTTTTATCTTCCATTACCATATCATGTGTCTAGATGTGCATGCATAATTTGTTGTAATCTATAAGCTTCTAGCAATGCTTAGGTACAAATTGTACTTTGTCTTTTCTATTTTCATTTTCAATTTTGGAGAAGAAATGGAATTTTGTAGTGTGTGTATTTATCCCTTTTTGGGTTTAAGTTGTCAAAGTATGAAATGGAGAGAAATGATTCATGGCTTGTGTGTGACTGATTGATACTGCTGTCCAAGGGAATTGTTGGACAATTTTGCAATGCAACCACTTTCCTCAAGTGATTTTTGAATGAGTTTAAAAATCATTTACAGTGACATACTGTCATTTGCCCACCTTTTCTTGATAGGTTTTTCATTGTGTCATGGAATACTAATTCTCAATCATATGAAAAGGCACTGATGATGCTTCAAGTTCTGTGTTTCTCGTAAGATGCCAGCAAGCTCATCTGAATCTCTGATCCCTGAAGCGAGCAAACAACTCTGTTATGGGTCATATGATTACAACCTAGGAAGGCATTTACCGAGTGGGCCGAGGATGCCTTCTGCCATTACCCGTAGCAACCCATCCATCTGCCATTATCCATAGCAACCCATCCCTCCTACCCAGTGGGGCCCCCAGCGTGGGCACTGATCACTCCTGCCCTACTGTCATCACCCACATTAATCAACTCCTCCTTAGTACATCCTGTAGAAGTCATGCTCATTACCTACAATACATTAGTCTGTAATCTGGAGTGAAGAAAAAAAAAAGCGGGGGTATAAAGTTACATTCCAGAAAGTCCAGTCATTCTCCCCAAAAAAGGGTTTCTCTGAAATTTTGTCATATCAATCTGCATTTGCTCTTTCTTCTTGTCATTTGCATGTCTGTCTTAAAGATTCTTTTTTTTCCCCCAACCATATGTGATGTGAATATGTGCATTTCCCACAATTTGTCAAAAGTGCAAGCTTTAAGAGTTGAAGGGAATGAGAATTCAAGATTTGTTCCATTTTAGGAACCTGACATTAGCCATCTGCTAAACTTTGTAAAGTTTTGACATGCAGGTGTATACAGAAAATAAGACAACAAAAAAGCTGTGAAAAGATGCCCATTTCTTGTGTTTTATTTCCAGTGAATTACACACACACACACACACACACTCACACACATGACATTGATCTGAGATATCGTACAAAGCACAGCATCATTTATCCTTGTAGTCATTGCCACCATATTGGAGATGTAGGCATGATAATCTGCTCATGAAATTTGGAATGTGCCGTGATATTTATAGTATTTTCACATTGGATGTAAAATAAAATATGTAAGATAAGTCAGAAATAATTGAATGTCTGCTTATGATCAACACTATTTCCTTTGATATCTGCAAATTGACATTACCACTGTCTGATCAAACACCTTTATTTTTTTCCCCCTTCTTGTTTCTCGTTTTTAGAACGAAGAGATTGATCCTGCAGACTTCCCATTTGACAAGTTCTATGAGCTCTACCACAAGATATGTCCAAGGACAGACATAGAGCTCCTCTTCAAGAACATGTAAGTTGGGTCTCTCCGAGGCATTGCTTTCATGCCGAATTGCAGTGTGTGTGTGGCAGCATCGTTGTGGGTTTCTTTGCCTGACTAGTCACATTATCTAAAGGAAAATATTCATTTTGGGTTTTCTTTTTTTTTTTCTTTACGAGCATTCATGTTTAAATGAGTGGGAAATTGTTAACTTGTATGTTTATATCTTCTTCTGATACTGTGCAGAACTTCCTTAGAGCATGCTAGCACAAGTGATGAAAGACTCTCATTAATGCAGACAGTTTTGACATTAAAAGAAAAATAATAATAGTTCATCAGGCATAGGTATTTGTGTCTCGGCTTGTGTTTGTGTGTGTTAAGAATGTGAGCAGATATGTAAGTGTGTACATGTATAGTCACATGTGTACATGTATTGTAGAGATATACGTGAACATTTACATGATTTAATGCAAACTTACTTAAAGTGTAGTTAAGCCATCATTACAAAGTGTATCTTTGACTCATACAAAACAAATCTTATCAGTAGAGTACAAAGATAAAAGTTTTGTGGAGAAAGAGATTAAATGCCATTTTACATATGCTTTGGAATTAAGCATTGAGTTTTCAAATCAGAGATTTCAGTAGTAGATATGAAGGTACCTCTCCAGCACTGCCACATTATTTTCATCCACGCTTTGGTGTCGGGGATTGAATGATACTAGATGTGACATGAGAGTTATAGGTGTGAGCACTTGCTAATGGCATTATGCCATCTCTCATCTTCATGAGATATTAACGTGTCATTAGAAAAAGCACGTTTCATTTCCATTAGATGCCAGCTTGCTGTCGGAGAATGTGACAGGCTTGACTGTGATGTCAAATCCTGAAGTAAAATTGATTTCCTTCTTTTCATGCTAATAAGAAGGCTACTCCAAAAATCATTTATTTAATCTAAAATTAATTACATTTTAAAAAGACTTGTACTCTGAATGTAGTTTGGGTAATGAGGTGCCCAACAGAAAATAAAATAAATAAAAAATGGCAAAAGGATATCATTCAAGTCAATCTGACTGGATGAAAAATATCACATAGCTTGAGAATTTGACTCTAGTAGATGAATTGATACTCTACCCAGAAATTTAGCTGTACAGTTTATTGCCTCTCCATTTTAAAGTTGACATTAATAATTGAGAAAATTAAACAAATTGGTGTAAGTTAAATCAATATGCAACAGTAAGAACAAAAAAACACACTTGAATTTTGAAGTTTCAGACACAACTATATAGGTAACATTACATGTAATCATGATGCTATTGACAAAGATTCTGTGTTTTGCTTTATTTAATTTAAACGCCAGTGAATGTCAAAGATTTGTTATCAGGTTAGAGGAAGACTTTTGAAGGGATGAGATTATCATGCCATCTAATTTTTCTTTTGAAAAATGAGCTAAAGTAAGGCGACAAGAAAGAGACTGAAACTCTGGTCTGCTCCCTCATGTTGATAATGTCTTCTTTATGTAAAAGTGTGTAATATTTTATTGGAAAGTCATGGTATATGCATCTGTATACCTGTAAGTGTCCATACATAACAGTAGTAACCTTGTTTCCAATCTGTTAATTCTTTTACCCTGAAGGCAGTATCTCAGTTTGTATTTTCAATTCCACATGTGCCTGAGGAGCTAAAGACAAAGTAAAGTGTGAATCAAATGCTGCTATTCCCGGTTATGAGACAGTAATCTTGGAATAACGGGGTTCTCCCTAGACCCCGCTAGACCACATGGTTAGATTTTCGAGGTGGAAAAATGTATTCCTACCCCCCTCCCCCCCCCCCCCCCTTTCCGGAAACTGGGGCACAAGCATTGGCCGGAAGCTGCTGGGTTAGGAGTGCATCCTTGGCAAGGGATAAGATGGGGACCAGGTGGAGGAATGCATCTTGAATGGTCACCTGACTCCCTTACTCCCTTACATCATGGAAGATGGAGCAGGGGTGTTGGAGAAAGCTGGAGAAATGGAAGAGTTAGAAGCTGGGGTATGATAAAAGTACCTGGGAAAGAAAGCAGGAGAGATGGAGGGAAGGTGTAACTTTGGATGGAGGTGACTTCGTACAGGCAGAAGTGAAGTGTTCGGAAAGTAGGATTAATAGCTCGGCTTTCATTTCAAATTTTACTCTCATAATTGATGTGTGGCATCCACTTAGAAATTAGATAATGTATGCTTAGGTTCCACAGTGTACATCACATGTATTTCAGTATTATATATCACAAATTTGGACTAGTGAAGTGAATGATTTAATATATGATAGAAAACCACATTGCCAGAATAAGAAAGGAAGTATTGTTCCTTTTCAACAGGAAAGTTGGCCATTTCCCACCATGGAGACAATAAACTATGCATTTGTGTTGTGGGAGGTAATATTCTTTTAAGTTGATGATTTTGCAAATAACAGTTAGTTAGCAAAACTTTTGAAAATCAAAAGACCTTGAAATATTCTGCAAATACAGTATTCTGAAAAGGTGAAAAATTGTCTCTTGCAACTTTTTCCATCGTTCATTGCAGTTGGGACATTTCACTTGTCCAGGATTAAGAGACAATTCTTGCCCATAAAAAGGACTGTGTAAATAAGCTAGATAAACCCTGATTATGACATGTGCTAAGTGACAAAGGTTTTATGATTGATTGAATATCAGTTAGCCATTTAAAGAGCTACTGTGATCTGTGAGTTTATATCTTATTACAAGAAATATTGCTTATGATGACTTGATCCAGGAAACTTTTACTTCCAAAGTAAGATGCATTTTGTATTTATAAAGAGAAAGCTCATTCTTCCAAGTGCAAGACAAACTTTGGCTTTCTGTGTATGCAGCAAATTCATACGGAATTATTCATGCACTAACAACAGCATGTCATGAAGACAGTTCTGAGATGAACACTCTGTCCCAATTTCTTGGTCTTTATGCTTCTAGAACTTTGCCTGACTTTTGTTGCTTGTATCAATTGATTTGATATTACAAATCTTACTTCCTTCTCCAGTACCAGTCATATCCTGTTTCTCTTTCTGTTTCAACACCTTCTCTTCAGCTGTATAGTTTGAAAGTGTTCTTTTTATCAGTACTAAAAATCCATCTATCTGCATAACACGACACTAATAGACTTTGAGAGAATGACTGCTAGCATTGTTCAAAGACTCACACAAATTTTCAGCAGCCAACTGTTTTTGAGAGTCAACCGTTTGACACCTTGGATATTGCATGGCCTCACTGGTACTGACTGCAATATCAGGTGTGGAAGTCAAAGGCTAGGGTCTGGATGGTTGTAGACTAGCCAAAAAATGAAATCTTCTCCCAGCCTGGATATTGATTGCAGCAGCCTCTAGCCGTTCCTCTTCCTCCTCCTTTGCTTGATGAATGGTGTTCAGAAGCTGGAAGGGTCTATCGCATCATGTTTGGAGGTGTCACAACCATCTCCTCTCTCTCTCCTATACCCCCATCTCTCTTAGTGTCTCCTTCTATCTGTCTATCTCCATGTGTGTCTTTCTCTTTCTCGTTCTGTCAATCTCTCTCTTTGCTGCCAGCAAGCCAGTCTTTTCAGTGAGTACGCATCACACAGACATTTGAGGAGTGTGTGGGAGGGGAGGGGTAGGATGTGGAAGGAAATGTGTACATGCTCAAATGCATAAATCGCTAGAGATGTTTGTAATTGATCTGGAAAGAATGAAGGATTTACAAGGTACCCCCATCTTGTAAATCCCCTCCCCCTGAGTGATGGATGCAAATGATCTGGGCCAAAGCCTGACTGACCTGGAAGACGAGATACCGACAGGCCGTACCCATAGCACTACAAAGAGGTGTGGTAGAGAAGTACTTTTTACGACGAGTTGCTTTTCCAGAGACAGTCTTAGAAGGACTTTTCCACATTGCTCATCACATTCTGACTGAGCCTCTCTTTTTGTCCCCTTCTTTTTTCGTCTCCAGTGTTTTCCAGATCTAAAAATAGATGAGTGAAAATACAGGGAGACGGGCAATTGTTTTTATCCTCAAACCAGAGTGCTGTGCGGTGCGCCAGACAAGATTTGTGGTGATGGAAACCACACGCTTACATGTTTCATTGACACGGACTGTGTCGATGACCTGATACGGCGGCGTGGTGGGGACTTGCCTGCATGTCCTTCCACTGGGACGTTATCCACAGAACACATTGTGCTTGATTGGATTCATGTTTGGGTTGGGAAAAAATGGGTGGCGTATTTACACACATGAGTATAATGTATAAACATTTGGTGATTGCTAATCCAATGTGCATGCACACGCTAAAGATTGTAGCTATAATGACTTATAGGTATCAGGCTCTTTTTTTTTTCTCTGGTGGGGGAGGGGGGAGGTGGTGTGTTAGAGGATTAAAAGGATCTTCATGAGGAATTATTGATGCATTCTTGATGGTGATTAGAACTGATTTCATTTACTTGCAAGAACTTCCAACAAATGTACTGGAAGCCAAGGTGAGCTGAGGGTTATGGCCATGCCAATAAGCTTCGCTTGATTTGATGCATTTGTGTAGTAAAATGAAGGTCATCAGAATGCCACTTCTACTGAACGCACACACTAGGAGATACATGCACAATATAGTGTGTACGTGTAGTAACTGTTGAAGCGAGTGATTGTTAGTACCGCTCATGAGTATTCTAATGCCCGGTGAAAATAAAGTTGGGCCTTTAGGCAAAAGTAAACACTGGTCATGTTGTAGCCCTTAGTCAGTCATTTGATCTGGATCCATATCACCATTTGATAACACTTTGTCGTATTTCCTGCCTTAGCAATCAACCACTCTGTTCCTAGTTTTCTGAAAATGAGGAGTACTAAGAGAATGAAGTAATGGGATGATCTGCGCAATGTTGTTCCATGGCATGTAAAAGTGTATTTGCATGTGTTTATATGTCTGTGTTCTTTTTATGCCTCCGCCACGAAGTGGTGCCGGAGGCATTATGTTTTCGGGTTGTCCGTCCGTCCGTCCGTCCGTCCTTACGTACGTCCGTCCGCTTTCGTTTACGCGATAACTTGAGTAATATTTACTGGAATTTTACCAAACTTGGTCCAAGTATGAAGTATGATGGGGCAATTATTTGATTAGATTTTGGGTGAAATCGGCTGAAGGTCAAAGGTCAAAGGTCAAGGTCAAATCATGAAATTGTATCCGTTTACGCGATAACTCAAGACTGGATGGAGCAAATTTCACCAAACTTTGTTGGAGGATGATGTATGATGGGATAATTACTTGATTAGTTTTTCAGTGAAATCGGACAGAGGTCAAAGGTCAAAGATCAAGGTCCAATCCTAAAATTTATCTGTTTACGTGAAAACTCAAAACTGGATGAAGCAGCTTTCACCAAACTTGGTCCAAGGATGATGTATGATGGGACAATTAGTTGAGTAGATTTTAGTGACATTGGCAAGAGGTCAAAGGTCAAAAGGTCAAGGTCAAATGCTACAAATGTTGCAATTTCCCCCATATCTATGCAATGCCCAAAGGTATTTTGTTGAAACTTGGTGTGGACATGTACTACTGCATAAAGATTCTCCAGAGAGAGTTTCATGTCATAAGGTCAAAGGTCAAAAGATCAAAGGTTAGGTGAAAATGTTGCAATATTACTTTTCTCTCAAATGCTTCAATGTATCTTCGTGGAACTTGGTACATATGCATGTACTGTCTGGCAGGGATTATCTAGGGAATTTAGGGGTCATGGGTCAATAGTCAGGGGGTCAAAGGTCAAGGTCAACTCCTCAAAATTTTACTATCTCCCTCATATACTAGTATATGCAATGCTTGCATTATTAGTTTCAAAACTTAATACATGCATTACCTAATGGAGATTCTCCAGGAAATTTCCAGCCAGAAGGTCAAAGGTTAAGGGTCAAAGGCCAGGTTTCAATGCCCCCCCCCCCCAAAAAAAAAAAAAAAAAATATTTTGTACCGTCATCACACTCTTTCTCCGTACCTTGGAAATTACTCATTGCATAAACTTTCCCAAAATTCCCCAAATATGTGTACCTGCACTCTTAGAAAATTATAGCAAACCCAGTTCAAGACATCTCTGACAAACCTGTCATTTCAATATTTTGCCAGTTATGTGAAACTGTCATGGATCACACATTGTGAAGACATTGTACTATACGCCTATTGGGAGAATCATGCATTATGGCGGAGGCATCAGTCGCCATAGCGACATTTCTAGTTTTATGCTATTGTATGTTGCTGTGTGAATGTTTGTGTGTGTTTACAGGTACAGGTATGCATTGCGCTCCTTGATTCCTCAAGACATTTTAAAAACAAGCATTCCATTTTAGGGAGAATTCAAATATTTGTTGCAAATTTGAAGTAGGCATGACTTCCCATGTATTATTCTAGGCTAGAAACCAGCACAAAATAAATAATGCTCCCATAACTCGCCTCATACCTTACAATTAGAAAACTAATGACAGGTATCCATTTGTTGGTCATAACCACATAAACAAGATGCCAATCTGTTTTACATGTACTACAAGAAAATGCTCAGTTTTAGTCACATAACTCCCATAACTATGATCCCTGATATAAAAGTCGGGATCAACATGAACATAAACATCAAGATCAAGAGACAACTCAGAGAGTCAGAAAGAGAGGAGATCTCTCTTTTCTACATTCTCAAAATTTCTGATACTTATTCATTTTTTTACCACGGATGGAGCTGAACATGTCCCTATGACCCAGATTCATCAACTCTTTGCCATCTTTTTTCCCCTCCATTTTCTGCCCACCCCTCAGTGGGAGGAACCAGGTGGAGGGACTGTCGGTGGAGAAGCTGATCGAGTTCCTCAACGATAAGCAGCGTGACCCACGGCTCAATGAGATCCTCTTCCCCATGTACGACAGGGAGCGGGTGCTTCAGATTATCAACACCTACGAGAAGGACCGCGACATGACCGAGAAAGGTAGGATGTCAAGTCACTGTGTCCCATCTCTATTCAGAGCAGCCTATTTTGGGAAATTTTAATGCTTTCTTTGGAGAAAAAAAAAAGAAAATGGCTGGAGTTTGCTGAGAGTGGTTTCGAAATCTACATCCCTGATATGGTCATGAAGGTTTTATTGGATAAACAAGTACGGTCACTTGCTAAGGACTGTGAGCTAGGATGACACATGAAATTGGATGCAAATAGCAAGATGATACATCTTCTTTTTTTTTAAATAATGCACTTTTATTCATCAAAACTGTGGTGGTTGAATACATATTACATTGAGTAGTGTGGGTGCTGACATTCTGCACCTTTCTCATGTTGCTAAGAGGGGGTTTACTGCTATCTTCTTCACTTTGCACACCCTCAGAAGATCTGCCCGATTTCCATGAACAGGTACGCATGCAGGGGTATTGTTTATGTAAAAAAAATGATACCATTGGCCACCTAGCAGACATAATCATGCAGGTATGAGATGTGAGGCTGTGTCCAAACCATAACACTGTTTTACACAGTTTATTGTTAATGCTGAGAACATTCAAACCACAAGACCATGGTAAACATTGGTCTTTACTTCTCCTGCGAGTGTCACTCATACTACATGGGAATTTGTTCAAAAGAAGCAAAGTGATTATGTTGAGCGAGCAAGCAGTGTATGATGTGCAGTAAAGAGTAAACCTAAAATTCCATTTGCTTGCATAATCCGTCTTCGTTTATATGACCAGCTTTCTCTCAGCCATTGTGGTGCAGTAGTTAAGGCTGTGGACTCTCATTCATGGGGTCCCTGGTTCAAATCTTCCGACAGCAGTAGTTGTGCCCTCAGGCCTGGCACTTTATCCTCATTATGTAGTCCTCTAGTGGGGACTGGAAGGCATTGGTCCAGTGATAGTTTGATCATACATGTTCAAAGGCTTCCTTATTGGCCACATGAAAAAAAAAAATCATTATTTTTATTCAAATGCATCTCATTTTCATATTAGGTAATAATAACCTGTCTCACCATTTTGAAAACATTGTGGCACTTGCATAGCTGTCTTACATATGTATTTCATGTCCAGTTTTGTTGAAACTGCCCTAAACTCAAAGTCAGCTCAAACACTGAGTTACATTTTACTTCAATGCATGCTGTTTTCAGAGAGCAAGGATTAAGAGAAAACAATTGTGGTACTTTCCACAGATGCTGGACATCATACTTCCTTTCCAATATCCAGTGATACTAGTAAACTGATGTGTCAATTTACTGCCCAGCCATTCCATGTAACTAGACACCAGGACCTTAAAATTTCAAGTTCAAGCAATTAAGAAAGAGCATTCATATTTGGGTAGGTATATGATCAAAGGGTGTAAATCTAATTTTTTACTGCTTTTCACTTCCTAACAGCCGAGTTACACCTCCCAGAACAAAGATCACATTTGCTAAAAAAATGATGCCTCTTTGGTACTTTTGTTGATTTCACTATTTAAGGCATGTTCTATTATTTATAGATTCATAATTTTTTGATGCAAGGTCTTATTGTATACCCATTTTACCATATCAAGCTGTTTTTTTCATTTATATGTAATGGGTTTGGCAATATTTTCGATTGAAAACACCCTCGAAATGTGTCACGCGAGTCACAAAAATAAGTCTAAATTTCAGATTGCTTAAAAAGTAGTAGACTATATGAATTCTAGCTGATGAATAATGAGGATCTAAGAGTCCTCAGTCATACCAGAAAATAAGGTTTCCATTCGTAAACCCCTTCATTGTAAAAAACACCAGAACATTTGTGTCACGCGAGTCACGCAAGGATTTCTTAGGGTTGTCACGCGAGTCACAGTTTACAAGTTTGAGAAAATTAAAGACCAGAATGATTGAGATTTTAAAAAATAAATTCTGCCTTGAAACTAAATCATGTAATATGTTTAATTTTCCCAGTAAAAGTAAATTTTTTATGTTAATTGGTAAATAAGTAGTGTTATAATAAGTAATGAATAGCTAATTGGATTGTCAGCTTTCGTCTGGTTGGTCAGTAGAAAAACTGGTAGGAGGTGGGTGGCCTCCTCATCAACAAAAAAGTAAAATGCATCAGGAACTCTTCATGAAAATTACATCTACTTGTACTGTATGTCAGCTCCACTTCTGCGAAGTTCTTAAAACATTGCTTCATAAAGTGGCAACAATCAGCAAGTTACATTGTATGAAGATGACAAGAAAATTGCTTCCAATCTTCCCTCAGATTTTACTGTACTCCAAATTGGCTTCGCTGAGAATCATTCATGCTCCAGTTAAGATAAAGTCCAATCTGCCATTTGGAATCAGGAGCAAATAGCTCTCTACATATACATCAATCATGTGACCCCAGGAGAAAATTATTACAAGTCATCATCAATGATGAGGCCTACAATGTACGTTAATAGACCATGACAAAACAGTATTATGTTGTAGACTGTAGATTTTTTGGATGAACTTCTTTAAGTGGTCAGCAGTGAAGTGCATTAGTCAAAATGTGGTTATATGGTCCTGCAAGCCAATTCAAAATAGATTTGTTATCAGTGCCCTACCTATGCTGAATGGAGAAACACAACATTGACCTACAATGTAGTGTGGAATTTCAGCACTACAAGTCAAGGGAAAGATCCAGTTGAGTGGAGCAAGCCTGAAGCGACAGAGCTGCGGCTATGTGAAAAATCAAATCTTGTGCTCTATCTCCACTGCTGAGGAATTTTGTCTTGCTGTAATTCTTTAAACTCTTCCTACAACTTTCATCACAATCAAAGGGAAGTTGAAGATTGTTCTGAGGGTTTGTACCTGCCTGTTATCTTTGGAATATAGCTGCACCACATAACTTAATCATCCCTTCGATATACATTTGTATCACCTTCAAAAAAGTGAATATCTTGTCGCAAAAAGGTTTACTTCTCAGAGAAGCAGTGGTGATCTATCCAATAATGGCCATAATGATGGAGGAAATGAGGATACCATTGGGCCTGCAATTGGCTGATGGTGGCAGCTGCCTTCAGCAGAAAGCATCCCGTTGCATCTCTGGCACAAGCCTCCTAAGTGGTCAGAAGTGACAATTACTTTAATTCACCTAGAGAAAAGGGGAATATATTCCACTGGCTGGATAAAAGAGCCATGGCAGCCTGAATCTGACATCTAATGCAAATTACAGCAGCCATATCTTGTCAACAATAGGAGACTTTAAATGAATGAAAAGATTGAGTCTTAAAAATAAAAATAAAATGGCCCCAACAAAGTAGGCATGAAAACTGTCTCCACGAAGCAGTGACAAACTTTCTCAAACTACAGAAGACACTTTGGCAAAGAAAACTTAATATAGTATATACTGTATCATGTAGTTTGCTATGATTAAATGAGCAAAACATGGTGATCATTCTTCACATCAGACTCAGTAATGGTACATGTAGATAAAGAAAAAGAGTATCAGTTATGTGTGAACATTATCTATTATAAGAAGTGAGGATTCTTTGTGCATCAAAATAACTTTGTTTCAAAAGGAGTTTAAATGGATTCATATAAATCCATAAGCAAATATGCAAGCTAACCTTAGAAAGAAAGTTTAAATTTGATTCATTTTGAATAGAAGACTAGTTGATACAATTATAGTAAATAAGAGAGAAAAAGAAAATTAATTGAAAAAAAAAAATGATTTCCCAGAACTCTTGATTTGACAAGGAAAAAAAGAGGTTCAAGTTAATTTTTTGTTGGATGTTTTATGCATTAAATGTGCTATGAGCTCCCATGATTCCATCAGAGATTGGAGTTAGATGATTTCTTTGTTTTAAAGATATGTGTGATGAAACTAACCATAAATAACATGTTAGGTTAAACATTTGGCTCATTTTACTCAATAAAACTATTATATTAGGCTCAACTTTTGGTCCTGAATGATACTCGTCACGCGAGTCACACTCATGTGTCACGCGAGTCACATTTTTTATATGCCAACTGAGTTCAAAGGAAAAGTCAAGGCCTGATAAAATTTTTACTATTTATCGCTTAATATCTCAAAATTGAATGCAGAAAAGTCTGTGTACATAGGACAAGTACTTTCTTACGAAAATTCATTTACGTACAGTAAGGTCAGAAATCTTCAATAGTGTCGCGTCACGCGAGTCACAACAAAAAAAGTCAAGTATCTCTTACTAGAATGACTTGACATCAAAAATTTCTATGAACCAATGTGAAGGGTCCATACCTTGATTGAAATACATAAACTAAACAGGTCTGCAAAATAAATTTTTCAAGTATTCAACCATAACAAGTCAAAATTTTGTATAAATGTCACGCGAGTCACAATGGAATGGCTGTGCCTTCATTTGGGATTCTATATTAGTGGCTCTCCTTGTCAGCATCAATTTTGTACAGATTAAGTGATGGTGTCTTTATATCTTACTGAACACTTGTCTACAAATTCTGGTCAGTATTCTCAGCATCAAAGTTTTTTACTGCATTTCGGATTTCTCTTTGATCAATTTGAAGTCCACAGTGATCGGCAGATTTGTTCTGAATAAATGAGTTTAAAATGATCTCAGTCCATCAAAGAGTTGATTTTTATTGGTATATTTCTGTGTCCTATTTGTTTCTGTACCACCATCTTAAAAGAAATATACAGATTGGACTATCACACACACAAAATGAATACTTATTATCTATTTCCTGGTAAATTGATGGTGATCTCTAATGTAGTGCCCCCTATCCATACTCTCCCCCCCCCCACCCCTCTGAATCTTCCACTATGTTGTCAGAATGCTAGAAATTTGACTTACTAGCATGTTCTTATCATGGCAACTGCTGTTAGACAAACAGTATGCTGCAATACATGTGAGTCTATCAAGTTTGTATTTGTGACCGTGCATCACAAAACAAACAAAAAGTCGCACCTCTTGACTTTACGTGAGGACTCAAGAAAGGTGAAATGGGTGTACTGAGTCAATTTTGAGTTTCCATATTTTCTGTAAGAGCTATTCTTCTTCTACATTATTCTTGAGTTTGGGATCATAAATTGAATGGCAAAGTGGGTTTTCAACAGTTTTTCTACTACCCTTTTTTTGGTAGAGTATTGTGATCAGGTTTTTCTTAGAGGCCCCTTTCATTTCTTGATAATCCTTTGCACCCTCTTCACTTTCAACTCTATAACTTTTGAAAGGATAATGCTACTGCTCTGAAAGTTTACATTTATCATAGTCAGAATGTGGTAATAGACCATGCTCAATTTCAGCTTAATCTCATAATCCCTTCATTGTTTGTGCTACAGTGGTTAACATCATGTTTTTTGTCCCATTCATGGCACTGGTAGCACGGCTTAGTAAAGATTAAGTACTTGAATAAACCCTTTACTTCAGAGCCTCTTTTCTCAGTTCACACTTTTCAGAGTTTGTGCTTTCTTTCCAGTATTCATATAGATTACGAGAATCCATTTGAATTGAGTTATACATCATTTTAAAGCTTAGAGTCTGCTCTTTCAGAATCTGCCCTTAACTAAAAATCCATGTCTGGCGACTTTTTGTTCGTTTTGTGGTGCAGGGTCACATATAATAGGATGGTAAGGGAAGGTTTGAAACATCAGAATAGGACAAGTTTATTTTGAAAAATCAACATGAATTTATATTTCTTTCTTAGTTTTGCTGTTTTGTTATTTTGTTTTTCATTTTTTGGCTGTATCCCATCACCCACCCAAATTCTCAGTGTGAACTTTGGTAACTGGAATTGCTAGTCTCTAATTGAACCCTGTAGTATTGCTGTGATAATCCATAACCTGTTGATATTCAAAGTGTAGGAGGTTCCTGTCCATCTAGGGATTACTTTATGTATCAGAATTTCTGATTCTCAATCCGGAGAGGATACTGTAAAGGTCTTGTACCAATCATATAGTTTGATAATGTACTGTAAATAAGTGGAAATTTTCACAGTGTTGAAATTTTTCTGCATTTTGTGCAATCAGAAGCTAGAGCAAAAATAACAGCACACAGATATTTTTGCATTCCATATGTTCCAGTAATCGATGTCCTGATTCTGCAAAAAGAAAAACATCTTACCCAGCTTAGCATGAAAAATTAGTCACATGAAAATATCCACTTTTACAGTATCTCTTTACATGCCGATATACTTTGAGCATGTAGCAGTGCTTTGCTTTCTCAATTTGTGTCATTGTTTGTGTTTCTGATTTACGTTCATGATTTACAACCATTCTTTCTACTGCAGTTATTTTAAGAATGTATTTATAAGTGGCATAGAGATATTGCACATTTGATCCAGGCTGAGTGTAATTCAAAAAGTTATGAGAATCAAATTACCACTCTTGCCAGTCTTTACAACACTTCTAGCTGACAGGAAGAGTATAATAGAGGTTGTGGTCAGTGCATAAAAAAGATAAATGCAAAAATTTATACCAAAATTTAAATAAAAACTGTCTAAAGAGAAGATAAATGTAATAGTATATTATCCTAGTAGTTGCCAGTTTGTTTAAAAAAGAAAATAATGATAGCAAAAAAAGTCTTTAAAGTTTGTAAGATTAGAAATGGCAACTCACTTTCAAATTTCCACCAAGCTCCATATCGCTGTGTGGGGCTCTCCTTCATAGCTGCCATAGTTTGTACTCAGCTGACATTAAATGTAATTCAAACAAGATATCCTGTTGATATTGCAGAGTTCAAGTCTGATATTCTTATCATATTTTCATAATGAACATGAGAATGTACCCATTTAATACATCTGCAAATATCATGTCACCAGCTATGGGTGATGGCGATGTGAGTTTCTTCTTCAGTAGATGTGAAGACAGAGATGCAGGACATTATATTTCAATTTCAATTTATTTTCATATTTTTCACGAACGAAAATAGAGCAGAAAAAAATA
The DNA here is from genome assembly GCF_964275005.1 of Diadema setosum. Lineage (NCBI taxonomy): Eukaryota > Metazoa > Echinodermata > Echinoidea > Diadematoida > Diadematidae > Diadema > Diadema setosum. The sequence continues at coordinate 4,456,868 of NC_092685.1, forward strand.
CACAATTGTACAATACCAAAATTTCAAAGCATAGATTAGGTGAAACTTCACCGGATTGCACAACAGTTTGTCTCAATATAAACACAAAGTTGTGGTTGTAGTAGTGTTGGGCTATCCTCATAGTACAAGAAATGTGATGGCGCCTACGTAAATAAAGCAAGCTTGTTCAGTCATAGGTCCCAGGATAAATCAGATAGAGGAAAATGTGCAATGCAGATTATATGCTTTTGTCCAGAGAAAATATTTTGAAGCAAGTAGTTCAAATGCTCACTATATTCCTCATACAATATGTTTCCTTCTACTTCATGAAACTGTGATGAAAACGAATGAATGGTCAGGGGATTTTTTTTTTCTTTTTCGTGTTACTACTCTTTCAGTTTATGTTATATTTGCAACTAGTAATAAGATTGTATAACATCATGTGAGCTGGGTGCAAGTGACATATTTCTTTCTATTCACAAAATATTTGTGAAAGTGTTATGTGATATGTGTTGAACTATATGTGTATGCTGCAATGCTTGACATTAACCGTGGCTAAGGGCCACCAAAAATAGATGCCGGGCCACCACTTTTTATAGAAAGATGTTTTTGGTAGCCCAATTGGGCCACCAAAAGAAAGACTGAGTGTAGAGCCTCGTATAATATAACATGTAGTATAATGAACATCAATCAATATATGGGCAGTAGAATCTTTCTACAATGGTCTCTTTTTTCAAAATGTTTGTTTTCATTTCCTTTCTCATGTAGGATTGCTTTGTACAAACAATTTATGTTAGTTTCTTGGGCAGGGCTATTGAATACAAACTTCAGGCTTATATGATTTCCCTTTGACAAGATGGCATGCAGCCTGCAGGCGTTTCGTTGTGTGGGAGTCAGTGCTATCAAGTTACCCTCTTTCATGGTTGTATTTTCTTCGAGCTTCCTGTTTTTAGCTTAGTGTATTCTTCCCCTTGCATGAGGGAGCTTATCTTCTCAAGATTATTTTACCCAAGTTTGATTGGTATTCTAGTTTACAGTCAAAGAATAGCTTTTGTTGTTTTGTATAATTAGGAGTGATCTTTAAAGTATACCTTCCATTCTCCACTCTCTTTGGGCCCTCTCCTCTACATACTAATGCTGCTGAGGTCTAAAACCCAATTCTTATCTTTTTGAAGTGTGGGCAGTTCCTAATCTACCAGTTCTGATGACTAATTTCTATTCTATTCCCACAGCTTATTTCCTTGTGTGAATTTTTAGACTGTGATACCCAAATGTCAGGCTGTCTGTTGTTATTGTTGTTCATTCCTAGAAATGCTTTGTTTGTTCTGAAAATACTTAAGTTTAAATTTGCCGAGAAGAGCTATGCATCGACCATGAACACTGGATTGTGATGTTTTGAAATAATGATTTTGTGTGTGTGTGCAGAAATGGTAATGAGTGCACTCTTCATGGTCCTATTTTGTCTTGCAAAAAGGAAAGAACTGATTTAACCTAAACAGATACGTCAGAGCTACCCATCCTATGAAATGTGCTCACAGAGGTAAACATGTTTACCAAGACGGGCTGCGGAAGTGGCCCTGCCATTTCTTGTTTACTCAAAGGACAGTCATTCATTTCTGATACAATAAAGGTTATTTGTCTTTTTTAGTTTGTATTTTGTTTTACAGTGGGGTTTTTTTTTCTGTCCTTTTCAAGTGCATGAGAAACATCGGTTCTGAAACATAAAGACTTAACATCAGCCATAAAGTTAGAGACTACATTAGAGCTTGATAGATTGCACTGTTCATAATTCATGCTCATTTTATTGATACAATAAGCTACGAGTATGCTAACTCTTCAAAAGAAGTACATAGATAAAACATTGGTCATCATCATTAATGCACTTGAGATAAAAAAAAAACAACAACAGATAGTGCTGACCTCATGTACTGTATACGCCATATATTTGGCAAGTCCAAATTTTTGCGAATCAGGAATTCCTGACGATTCTGCAAGTAGTTAAATTCGCGATCGTGTAGTCCTGTAGTGAACGGAGAAATGTACACGCGTACATATCATTCACATCGGGATCAGAGTCAATATTTTCGCATGTCTTTAATTTTGCGAATAGCCAAAAACCTCGCAAAATATTTGATGTATACAGTTTAAAGTACTATGTTTCCCTAAAATTATCAAAGTATTTAAAGGCAAATTTCTTGACTGACTTGCACATGGCCAAGTAGCAGTTTAATACCAAGCCACTCACAGAACTTGGCACTTGGCACCGGGAAATTATGTCGAGAGAAAAGTTTCTTGCACAGAATTGTGAATCATTTATATTCAAGTGTTTTTGCCTGAAAGAGTCCTAAGCATTCCTCATCAAGTAGAAAAGACTGCGAACATGCTGACACATAGGCCCGAATTCATGAAGGTGGTACAAATGAAACCATGGTTTAAACCATGGACAAAAACCATGGAATGCCAAGTGTCGCATGCGATATTTCGCTACAAAATCAGTCATTTCGTCGATGAAATGATTATTTTGTAAAGAAATGACGACATTTTGTAACTAAATGAACATTTAGTCCACGAAATGATAATTTCGTTAACGAAACAGTCATTTTGTCAACGAAATGACCAATTTCGTAACGAAATATTCTGTTTTACACTTGGCGCCCCATGGTTTTTGTCCATGGTTTAGACCATGGTTTTGTTTGTACCACCTTCGTGAATTTGGGCCATAGTGCCTTTGTCTTTATTCAATAAGATATTTATCCTTTTGTTGTACAGAGGATACTTATAGTAGAAATAAAACTAAATGCTCAGTGGATGTCACAAGTAGTTTCAGGGTATTTTTCTTTTTTAGTTTTCAAAAGCAATAATGCTGTAGAATATTTTACAGTTGTTTTATAAAGAAGTAAGCATGCTTGCGTTCTGAAGAGAGAATAAAGGTGCAAATGTACAATATGACGTATGAAAATATGAAACATCTTTTTACGTTTTCATGCCTACTTCAAATTGAGAATAAATCGCTCTCCACTTGTAAGATCAGTCTGGCTCTTTTGCCATGTACACTGCACATTATCTTGATTTCACGTGGGAGGCAAGAATTGTTGCCGTTGTCGGCAGGATGCGAGGCATGTATTTTTGTCCCAAACATGCCTGTTTGACTGCAGGAGCGGTGCGCCATGTCAAAAGGGGATGTCTATATTTGGAAGGCATTCCATGTGTACATGGATTTGGCAAGTCTAAATTTTTGCGAATCAGGAATTCCCGACGATTCTGTGAGTAGATAATTTCGCGATCGTGTAGTCCTGTAGTGAATGGAGAAATGTACACGCGTACGTGTCATTCACATCGGGATCAGAATCAATATTTTCGCATGTCTTTAATTTTGCAAATAGCACCCAACTCACAAAGTTCACGAAAATAAAAACCTCGCGAAATATTTGGCGTATACAGTATAAAGTACTATGTTTCCCTAAAATTATCAAAGTATTTGAAGGCAAATTTCTTGACTGACTTGCACATTGCCAAGTAGCAGTTTAATACCAAGTCACCCACAGAACTTAGCACTTTGCACCGGGAAATTATGTCGAGAGAAAAGTTTCTTGCACAGAATTGTGAATCATTTATATTCAAGTGTTTTTGCCTGAAAGAGTCCTAAGCATTCCTCATTAAGTAAAAAAGACTGCGAACATGCTGACACATAATGCCTTTGTCTTTATTCAATAAGATCTTTATTCTTTTGTTGTACAGAGGATACCTATAGTAGAAATAAAAAGAAATGTTCAGTGGATGTCACAAGTATTTTTAGGGTATTTTTCTTTTTTAGTTTTCAAAAGCAGTAATGCTGTAGAATATTTTACAGTTGTTTTATAAAGAAGTAAGCATGCTTGCATTCTGGAGAGAGAATAAAGGTGCAGATGTACAATATGACTTATGAAAATATGAAACATCTTTTTATGTTTTCATGCCTACTTCAAATTGAGAATGAATCGCTCTCCACTTGTAAGATCAGTCTGGCTATTTTGCCATGTACACTGCACATTATCTTGATTTCACGTGGGAGGCAAGAATTGTTGCCATTGTCGGCAGGATGCGAGGCATGTATTTTTGTCCCAAACATGCCTGTTTGACTGCAGGAGCGGTGCGCCATGTCAAAAGGGGATGTCTATATTTGGAAGGCATTCCATGTGTACATGACATTACCCTAGCCGGCGAGGCAGCGGCTCTCTCTGACAGAATCTCAGCATAAGTCTGGCTTTTTTTCCTGTCAAGACTTGACGTTTCTTAACCCATTGAGAACATGCTGATTTTGCTGTAACACGCATTTCCTATAGACACCTGCTTGATTATACTTGGGACTAGTCTTAAATGAGTTAAGTGTGGTTGTAGCCATAAGAAACAGGAAAGCAAGGGCTAGTCATGTGGGAGAAACGGGGTAGCATCAACAGAAAGCTGATAATTAACTTATATGCTCTCACTAACTCCCTGCATGTCTTCTACCGTGTAGAGACTGCTTTCTGAGATATAAGTCACCAATCGTAGAAAATGTGTTGGGGTAGAATCAGCATGAACAACACACTTCATCTTGCAGAAATTGCAAGCCTCCATGCTGCAGTATGTTTTATTCAACTGTAGATGTTCAAACATGTTCGGCTTTTAAGAAAGACGATGCATGCTCAGTAATCTTGCATTTGCTGCATTAGTGCAGTTTCTAACCACTCTTTATTGCACAATATTTCTAAGGTGATTTAGAAAGTCAACCATATGTGGTTTTACAGATGATATGCACTCAATTATTGTACACTGCTAGATTAGAGAGCAGTTCTTACCCATTCAATACATCATAATCTTTCAAGTGTTTACAGTATTAGAGAGACAATTCAATGCTTTTCTTGGTAGCAGTGCTCGAGTAGGGTCCGCTCACTTGTACATTCTGGTGAGTATTTGGGACAGCAGACATGGTTATGGTTCAATAGCAGCCCAGCATACCAATAATTTCATATATTTTCCAGTTATACACCCACACAAAATCCATTACGGTAAGCTTTCCTCCATAGGAATTGGAAAACAGGACACGGCTGAGTGTATGCCGCAACAAGCAGCATATACAGCAGAGTTATTAGACTGAGGATGGATATGCAATACATAGATTTTTTTTTTTCCAGGGAGGAATATTGATTTCATTCCATATTTGGGTGCCTCCCACTTCCTGTGCATTTATTTAGCCTGCTCTGATAAGTCAGAATATTGGATGAGGAGTCGTAATCTCGTAAAAATATCTTTGATGGTGGATGACCTTTCCGTGTTTGCCAGCGATTCACAGAAATCCCTCAATTCAAGTATTTAAATGGGATTGTGATATCAATTCCTCACAATGTTTGTGTTTGAAACATGAATTTCTAGTTCTTTGGTATTATTTTTGAGGAGCTTATCAGGTTTCTTTCCAACTTCTGATTGCTTGTTTAGATACAGATGTATGTCTAATCATCTGTAATGCACAGAGGTACGGTGTGTATTGTCATCCCGTTGTCCAAAACATATGTTAGTGGAATTATCTTTTAAATTATCTACAGACTCTTATCTTCTTTTGCCAATTTTAATAGATGTCATATCTCTAACTTCATTTCCATAATTTGATATTCAGTGATGTGCATTATAAGGTGTTTTATTTAAAAAAAAAAAAATCTAATCATGCAGACTCATGAAATACAGAATTGGGAGCAGGTTTCGTGAATGCTTGACCTGGTGATGCACACATATACACACACTCTAACACATACAAACATGTATGCACAGACATTACTTTCATTTGTGTGTGTGTGTGTGTGTGTGTGTGTGTGTGTGTGTTTGTATGCATTTTATTCATGATTACAGAAATCCGACAAACCGTGTGAGAGTTGCACAGATTCTTGACTATTCTCTATTTTGAAATGACCTGACCCAATATGTGCATGTGACAGTCATACACAAACTAAAGTATAACGTAAAAATGACTAAAGCTGTTAGTCAACTTGATCAATAATGTGTACATGTGAGCGTCATGAGAGAAATACACAGGAAAGAAAAGGATGTAGTGATGCACACATTCACACACACACACACACACACACACACACACACACATACACAGACATACAGAGATGTGCCTAATGTTGGTGGTAGCCCTCTTTCTTAGCTTACCTCAAATGTTCCTTGCCAGTGGCACATGCAGACTATGCCATTTGGTCATCACATGATTTTTGTATTTATTTATTGTTGTGTATAAGGGGGAAAAGATAAGGTCATCACAGCATATCATCTTTGTCTCTTCCTTTCCTTCTTTTTGTTTCTCTCTCTCTCCCTCTCTATCTCTCCTTTTCTTCTCCCTTCCCTCTCTCCCTACCTAGCTTTCCTTCTTTTGTGGTGTGCAAGTGTACATGAAGAGTTCAAATGCCCCCCCCAAAAAAAAAAAAATAATAATAATAATAATAAATAAATATTAATAATTCCCTTTTTCAGGGTTTTTTTTTATAGTAAGGTCATTATCTGGTGGAAAAAATGTATTTTCAATGATACTGCACTTTTTCCAAAGCAACAAATATTTCTGAAGATATCAAAATTATCAAATATTATTTTGATTATTTTCTTTGCTTTGAAGCAGCTTCACAGTCTTCAATATCTGAAGTTGATAACGATGGATTTGTCAAGTTTTTGCATTGAAAGTCTTCACATTTATGTTTGTGTGCTTTTCCCTCCTAACTATCTGTCTAAATGCCCCCCTTTCTTCTTTCCTTCCTGAAACCTGTTTCTCTCTCTCTTTCTTTTCCCTCAGCCATCTGTTTCATAATCCTTCTCCTGTGATAGATGCAGTACATTGCAATGTCTTTACTGATGGATTGCCATATGGCCTGATGGAAGGGGGGGGGGGGGGAAGAGGTCGGGAGGGATGGAGGGATGGTGAAGAAAAAAATGCAGATTTGAGAAAGGTTGTGAGCCCTCTCAGCACCATGCAGTCATCAAGCTGGGCATTGAATGGATTGGTCCCTGAAGCTTGAAAGCTCTCAAGATAGTGATTTTTGTTTTCCGTCCATGGTCCTAGCCATTTACATGCTGACCCGCCCACGCCCCGCCCACACCCCATCCATACTCCACTGCATGTGGATCTTTACATGCTAGAGGCATGTGCCATTGTAATCATTTTACATACCAGGATCACTCTTCCTCACTTTAGGTACAAATGACTTCTTGCTAATGTTATTTGATCTTTTTTTGTTACCCCATAACCATTTATTGATGAGAACACCCAGAAATAGCAAACTCACTGTCATCTCAATCAAATATGGATGATACATTTCTTTTGGGCATGCCAATATCCCGTTTTTTCTTGCACAGATGTATTGTATCATTAAACCTGTTCTTTACGGGAACCTGGTGACCTGCGTATTAAGTCTATGGGCATTTCAGAATTTAGTATGGAACGGGTTAATATTGATACATATGTGGCTGATTTTGCTTCTTTCAGAACTTGATTTTATGTACTAGGGAACTAATTTTGCCACAACCTTTGATAGGTTAATAAGAAATCAAGGTTTTTGACACAGTGTGAGAAATTTGCCTTGGATATATTTACTCGATTTCATAAGAGTAGAAAACAAGGCACTTTATCAAACAATTTTTGGCAGTGATAGTGTGCGTTCAAATATAAAAGCAGCCATTAGTAACAGTACAAAATCATCCAAAGTAGTCTAAAATAGTGATGAAAGGTGAAATCAAAATACACTATGCAAATACATAACACAAGTGTGTCTTTTTCTCCCGTATGTTCTGATTGCATTTAGAAGATATACATGTACATATGTCATATTTCCTATATACTTGGCATATACTCATCTCCCTTTAGCCACTAATCCCGATGGATCTTCACTGTATAACAAGCCTCTTAAACCTGCGGATGAAGGGGAGGGATCCAAATTTAGGTGTCTTGTTAGAGCTGGCTGGAGGAAGACTCGAATAAACAATTGTATAACCTAATATTAAAGCTAGATTAGGCCGAGTGTAGGGTGTGGGAAGGGAGGCAGAGTGTAAGATGTGGGAAGGGAGGCAGAAAAATGAGGCTCAAGTGAGAAGAGAGGAAGGGAGGTGGAAAAAGAAAAGGTTGATGGGGATAAGAGAAAAAAAGGGTGGTGAGATAACCACCCACAATCGGTGAAAGTCACAGCTGCTGCTGTAGTGAGGAAAAGGTAGGCAGAGTGGAAAGTAGAGGACAGAAATACGGAATAGAAGAAAACAACTAAAGCTGTCTTCAGAAAATGCTAGTGTACCTTTGGGAGAAAGAAAAGAAAATGAAGAAGGGTTATTGACCCATAGTAAACTTTTAGATGTAGACTTTAAGACAAGGAGTGTATATTCATGTGATGAAAAAAGGGAGCCAGCCATTAAAAAATGAGTATGTGATGTCCTGAAGATGGGGGAGTAAATAGATTTTAATCGGAAAATTTGTTTGTTGTTCATTCATGCATTTGTAGAGCTCCTGTCATCAGATGGTCTGTGCCGGTATCTTATGTCCGATGAGAATGCGCCCGTGTTCCTTGACCGCCTGGAGCTGTGCCAAGACATGGACCAACCCCTGGCCCACTACTTCATTAACTCGTCCCACAACACGTACCTGACAGGCAGGCAGTTTGGTGGCAAGTCCTCCGTCGAGATGTACAGACAGGTCCTGCTGGCAGGGTGCAGGTAAAGCATAGCAAAGCAAACCAAAGCAAACATACAAAGAAAGGTCTCTCTTCCTTATATGCCAGTCACTCCTCACATTTTATGCTTTTGTCTTTGTAGTATAGAGTACCCTAGTGATGATGTCTTAGTCTTTTGTTATAGCTTGGGTTGCAAGCAGGTGTGAGCTTGGTTACCAACAATAGTCTTCACAGACACATGGGCCAGGTGAGGTTGTTTAAAACCAGTTTCCATGGCAATGAAGGGCTGTGACATCACATTTCGGTACTCTACGTGCAAGAATTTCACAACGTCACTCTCCATGCTGTGTCTTTCAACCGGATTTGCTTTCACCGGGAAAGTCCCATTGTTAGAGATCGTTGTCAAGCCAAGCTCCAGTCTAATGGAACATGTTATTGATGTTTCCTTGTTGCATCCAATCTGCCTGCAGAATATCAGGAGCTCCCTTGATTGGTGTTGCCGTAATGCTTGTCATCATCATATAACTTTAACAATGTTTCCCGTTTTCATTCCCATCACAGTTTTTCCTCCTTTGTTTTTCCATTCACTACAATGTCAACACACCATATGATGTTTAAAAGTAAAGAACTTTTTTCCATGGATTCCTTGTGTCCTACTTGTGTCTGTTACTGTACACACTGATATTTTTGTGACCGACAGTTGATCAGATGTTTTCTTGAGTCGTTGATTTCGTGCTTGTAATCTCCTCATTACCACAATGATTCCAAAATAACAGACACAAAAATTTAAAAGAAAATGTCACTTCACAAACAAACCTTTTTGTTGAAACATTGTCTTAAATGAAATCAAATCTCCCAGTGAAAAAAAAGTGCTAGTATTCCAAGGATTTGAGCAGGGGCCTGATAGTGAGTAGTGCTCAGCTTCAACATGTGTATGCCAGCACCAGATTAGACTTGCCATGGCCAGTGTCACTTACGTGTGGGGCAAATTTTTGTTCTCATTCGTGTCAATATTTTCATGTGTTGTGATTTTTGTGATAGAGGGCCTATTTGCAAAATAATACCACAGAATGTTAACATATACAGTATTTGTTATCATAATGACCTGTCAGTCAACATTGTGCCATTGATGAAGAGGCGATTAAGTGTTTTGCAGACTAATGAAGTTTTTCCTCCAAAATGGGATTTTGGATAACAAATCATGACCGCTTTCATGGTTTTGTTTCATCATTGTGATTTATAATAGAATGAGAAAAATTCCTTGTTCCAAGAATTATATGATGACATAGTGTCTTTTCATTTGAGTACATTCCAAAAATATATGAAGCACATTCTATGTTTTGTATTGAATAGTATGTGAGCCTCATTTATAGATTTCAGGGAGAATTTTGTGGCAGGTTATGTATACAGTCCCTCTGAGACAACTACTAATCAAAACCTCCTCTTATGTGTTATATGTCACTAGAGACTTTTCATATTGTGTTTCCTTCTATTATTCATTCATCCTGTCGGACATGTCCCTCCAAGGTACAACTTTAAAAAGTCTGCATGTTGTGGAAAGAGCTTTAATTTGCCCCATCGTGAAAATATCAATGTACTGGTATACAGTATTTATTATCGTAATGACACTCTGGTGAACATTGTACTGTTGAAGTCGATACCTCTGATGTAGATGTTTTGAAAGTCACATAATTCTTGGAAGATAAATACCAAGTCACAAACATAAGATTAATGCCAAGTCTTAAATTTGTGAGTCAGCAGCCGTTCTGGAGTGTCTTTCCCCGCCACTTTGGATTTTCTGTCTTTTTTGCTCTCTGCTGTTGGCTTAAATTGAGTGGGAGAATTTATCATTGGGTTAGATATAGCTGGGGGAGAGTTCATCTCATATCATGCCATTGCAAGAGTGCAAAAGTAATTTGGCGAGAAATGTATGTTGGCAGAAATCCACAATAGATTGTAACATAGGTCAAATGAAGAGAGTTACATGTGCATAGAGCACAAGCTATTTGGACCACCACTGCTGGCTGTATCCATACCCCCCACCCATTGGGAATTGATAGAAGCGAAACTCAATTTCTTCTGATCAGCTAAGTTGTGCTGCTGCTCGCATGCCATTCACACCTCTGCCGCTCTCTCTATATTCCTAGTGCCAGATTTCAGTCTCTGATTGTGGCTAGCATCCACCCCACTCCCCATCTCATATTAATTCATTTCACAGGGAGACTCGTTAAAGTCCATTTATCCAACTCCCTGGCACAATAGTGGTACGACATGATTAGCTGTCAAGAGAGGCTTGAATGTCAAATATACATATGTGAGATGTGCGCTAAGATGCAATTATAGTGTGTTCCTTCACTTCTTCACTGTAAAGCAAAGCTTTTTTCAAATGTCATATGTCAGCATAAAGAGTTTGCTCCATCATTTGTTGTTGTTGTGTTTTTTTTTTTACCTGATAGGTGTTGTTACCATGAAGTTCAAAGTTATTCAAATTCATGATTCATCAGTTGCAAAGTTCAAAGTTGTTTTCTTGTTCTTGCGTGAATATAATGAGGATTATGATAACTACATTGTAAAGCACTTCAATTTAGGTGATTACAATATAGGCATTTTGTTATGATGTGTGTATTTTTACATGATTTGATGAAATGAATTCAAATTAAGTAATTTGATATGTGGATGAAGCTTTCATATCAGTCAAAATGTTAAAGAGCTAAATATGATATTACTTGAAACTTGTGCATCATCTAATGAGATATCCATGATAGAATGTGATACTGTCGTGATTATGACACTATTTTCATCAGTGAGTAAAAATCATACTTTGCTGTGTTTTATGCTGTGCTTTCTTTATGTTTTTTTTTGTGTACAGATGTGTGGAGTTGGACTGTTGGGATGGGCGGAGTGAAGACCAAGAACCTATCATTACCCACGGCCTGGCCATGTGCACTGACATTCTCTTCAAGGTACGTTGTATGCTGAACACCCATTTTGGCTAACTCTATATGCCAAATCTTGCCAGCATGAAACATTTCGCAAGTTATGACTTGTGGTACAATTTCATGATTAGCTGAATTCGCGGTTAAAAACCACAGTGATGGATTGAGATATTGGTGTAGTCCCTTTTTGAAAAAACTGTTGATTTCCCACCATGAAGACAATATACAACACGATCGTGTAATATGAGGCCATGTTTTCACAATTTCGCAATCATCAGTTGACTCGCGAAAATTGCGGAGACGAAAATCTGGCAAAATGCACCATGTATGCAGTATATGTGATGCAGTTTTTACGATGTGCTGTGCATACGTAGGCTGTACAGGTGTGAACGTTTTTGCTGGATGGAGAACTCGTCTTCATATTGCATATGGTGCAGGAAGATGTGGGAGAGACGAGAACGGCGGTAAAAGGAGGAAGGTTGAGCAAATATTAGCTGTTATTGATTGTCCCACTGCGGCAGTCAATAAGCCACCAGAAGCGGCATACAAACTGCCTTTTCGGAAGACCAGCAGCTAATTACCATGCATGAGATGACAATGTGTGTGGGGGCAGCAGACACTGCCGGGATTGTGGGGAATCGGGGGGTTGCTGAAAAGGGTAATTGAGTGCGCTGGCCTTACCATTGCTCTCAAGTTCCGTTTCTATGCAATCGTCAGAACTTCTCGAGGGCCGTGTCTGTTTCACGCACAGTCACATGTGTGTGATTTGGGAAGAAAAAGATAGGAACTCCTAACCCACTCATCGCTGAGTAAGAGCTGTCTCAACTTTGGGTGTGTCCAAGGCTCTCATTTACGGGGATACAAATCACATGTCTAGCAGAGCGTCTGGTTAACAGACATTGATGAATATGGTGATGATGTGTCTGTTTCTTTGGCATGTGTGAAGGCTAATTTAGAAACAGAAAGTTATTAGTTTGTGGATGCAAGGTAATGATAGACACAAACCTATAACAACTTAGTTTTGCACTGTAATGAGCAGACACATGTATCAGTTCTGCATTCATGTCATGGGGATGGTGTTCTGATTAGGTAGACAATTTTTCTTTTCTTC